>NW_028125205.1:0-158318 GCF_965194825.1 Balaenoptera physalus
CTAAGGCACTGACACCACTCCTAACTCAGGCAATGACACAGTCCATAACAAAGGCCCTGACACTATTCCCAACTCAGGCTCTGACAGTGTACGTAACTAAAACCCTGACACTACAGCTAAATCAGTCACTGACAGTGTCCCTAACAAGGGCCCTCACACTACTCCCAACTCAGTCACTGACATTTTCCCTAATTGAGGCAATGATACTACTCCCAACACAGGAACTAAGGATCTGGATCATTGTGATGACAAGCGCCATGGAGCACTGTGATGACAAGTGTCATGGAGAATTGTGATGATAAGTGCATGGAGCATTGTGATGACAAGGGCCATGGAGCATTGTGATGACAGGGGTCATGGAGAATTGTGATGACAAGGGCCATGGGGCATTGTGATGACAGAGTTCATGGGGCATTGTGATGATAGTGGTCATGGAGCATTGTGATGAAAGTGGTCATGGAGGATTGTGATGAAAAGCGCTATGGAGCATTGTGATGACAGGGGTCATGGAGCATTGTGAGGACAAGTGCCATGGAGCATTGTGATGATAGGAGTCATGGGGCATTGTGATGACAGGGATCTTGGAGCTTTGTGGTGAAAGGGGTCATGGAATATTGTGATTACAACGACCTGGAGCATTGTGATGACAAGGTTCATGGAGCATTGTGATGACAATCACCATGGATCATTGTGATTAGTGGGGTAATGGAGCATTGTCATCAAAGGGGTCATGGATCATTGTGATTACAGGGAATCGAGGAGCATTGTTTTGACAAGCTCCAGGGATCACTGTGATGAAAGGGGAAAAGGAGAATTGTGATGAAAGGAATCATGGATCATTGTGATGACAGGGATCATGGAGCATTGTTACGACAAGAGCGAAGGAGCACTGTGATGACAAGGGCCATGGATCATGGTGATGACAGGGGTCAGGGAGCATTGTAATGACAGGGCTCATGGAGCATTGTGATGACAATGGTCATGGAGAATTTTGATGAAAGGGGTCATGGAGCATTGTGCTGAAAGTGGTCATGGATCTTTGTGATTACATGCACCAGGGAGCATTGTGATGACAAGGGCCATGGATCATTGTGATGACAGTGGTTATGGAGCATTGTGATGAAAGGTGTCATGGCTCATTGTGATGACAGGGGGCCTGGAGCATTGTGATGACAGGGTTCATGGGGCATTGTGATGAAAAGGGCCTTGGAGCATTGTGATGAAAGTGGTCATATGGCATTTTGAATGATAGGGGCCATGGAACATTGTGATGACAAGTGTCATGGAGCCTTGTAATGACAGGGTGCATGGAACATTGTGATGTCACCGCCATGTAGCATTTTAGACAGGGGTCAAGGAGTATTGTGATGATAAGTGCGTGGAACATTGCTAAGACAGGTGTCATGGAGCATTGTGATGATAAGGGCATGGAGCCTTGTGATGACATGGGGCATGGAACATTGTAATGAAAGGGGGCATGGAGCATTGTGATGACAGGGGGCATGGAGCACTTTGATGAAAAGAGCATGGAGCATTGTGAGGCAAGTCTCATGGAGCATTGTGTTGAGAGTGGGCTTGGAGCATTGTGGTGAGAGGGGGCATGAAACTTTGTGATGACAATGGCATGGAGCATTGTGAGAAAAGTGTTAAGGAGAGTTGTGATGAAAGGGGTCATGGAAGACTCTGATTACAGGGGACATGGAGCATTGTAATGACAAAGACAAGTAGCATTGTGATGACATGGCTCAGGGAACATTGTGGGGAAATGGGTCATGGGGCATTGTGATGACAGGGGTTATGGAGCATTGTGATGAAAGCGGCCATGGAACATTGTGATGAAAGGGGTCAAGGATCATTGTGATTACAGGGATCATGGAGCATTGTGATGACAAGCGCCAAGGCTCATTGTGAGGAAAGGGGTAATAGAGAATTGTTATCAAAGGGGTCATGGATCATTGTGATTACAGTGGTCATGGAGCCTTGTGATGACAAGCGCCCTGGAGCTTTGTGATGACAAGGGCCATGGAGAATTGTAAGGAAAGGGGTCATGGAGCATTGTGATGAACGTGGTCATGGACCTTTCTTATGACAATGTTCGTAGCGCATTTTGATGAAAGGGGTCATGGAGCATTGTGATGGAAGGGGTCATGGGGCATTGTGATGAGAAGGGCCATGGAGCATTGTGATGAAAGGGTTCATGGAGCACTGTGATGATAAGAGCATGGAGCCTTGTGATGAAAATGGTCATGGAGCATTGTGATGAAAAGGGGTCATGGAGCATTGTGATGAACAGGGCACGTGGAGAATTGTGATGAAAGTGGTCATGGAGAATTGTGATTAAAGATGACTGGGAGCATTGTGATGAAAGGGGACATGGGGCATTGTGATTACAGGGAATCGAGGAGCATTGTTTTGACAAGCTCCAGGGATCATTGTGATGAAAGGGAAAAAGGAGAATTGTGATGAAAGTAATCATGGATCATTGTGATGACAGGGATCATGGAGCATTGTTACGAAAAGAGCAAAGGAGCACTGTGATGACAAGGGCCATGGATCATGGTGATGACAGGGATCAGGGAGCATTGTAATGACAGGGCTCATGGAGCATTGTGATGACAATGGTCATGGAAAATTTTGATGAAAGGGGTCATGGAGCATTGTGCTGAAAGTGGTCATGGATCTTTGTGATGACATGCACCAGGGAGCATTGTGATGACAAGGGCCATGGATCATTGTGATGACAGTGGTTATGGGGCATTGTGATGAAAGGTGTCATGGCTCATTGTGATGACAGGGGGCCTGGAGCATTGTGATGACTGGGTTCATGGGGCATTTTGATGACAGGGGCCCTGGAGCATTGTGATGAAAGTGGTCATATGGCATTTTGTATGATAGGGGCCATGTAACATTGTGATGACAAGTGTCATGGAGCCTTGTAATGACAGGGTGCATGGAACATTGTGACGTCACCGCCATGTACCATTTTAGACAAGGGTCAAGGAGTATTGTGATGATAAGTGCGTGGAACATTGCGAAGACAGGTGTCATGGAGCATTGTGATGATAAGGGCATGGAGCCTTGTGATGACAGGGGGCATGGAACATTGTAATGAAAGGGGGCATGGAGCACTGTGTTGAAAAGGGCATGGAGCATTGTGAGACAAGTCTCATGGAGCATTGTGTTGAGAGTGGGCTTGGAGCATTGTGGTGACAGGGGGCATGAAACTTTGTGATGACAATGGCATGGAGTATTATGAGAAAAGTGTTAAGGAGAGTTGTGATTAAACGGGTCATGGAAGACTGATGATAGGGGACATGGAGCATTGTAATGAGAAAGACAAGTAGCATTGTGATGACATGGCTCAGGGAGCATTGTGGGGAAATGGGTCATGGGGCATTGTGATGACAGGGGTTATGGAGCATTGTGATGACAACTGCCAAAGATCATTGTGAGGAAAGGGGTCATGGAGAATTGTTATCAAAGGGGTCATGGATCATTGTGATTACAGTGGTCATGGAGCCTTGTGATGACAAGCGCCATGGAGCTTTGTGATGACAAGAGCCATCAGCAT
The DNA here is from genome assembly GCF_965194825.1 of Balaenoptera physalus. NCBI lineage: Eukaryota > Metazoa > Chordata > Mammalia > Artiodactyla > Balaenopteridae > Balaenoptera > Balaenoptera physalus. The sequence continues at coordinate 3,572 of NW_028125205.1, forward strand.
TATAAGGGAAGGGGTCATGGAGCATTGTGATGAACGTGGTCATGGAGCTTTCTTATGACAATGTTCATGGCGCATTTTGATGAAAGGGGTCATGGAGCATTGTGATGGAAGGGGTCATGGGGCATTGTGATGAGAAGGGCCATGGAGCATTGTGATGAAAAGGTTCATGGAGCACTGTGATGATAAGGGCATGGAGACTTGTGATGAAAATGGTCATGGAGCATTGTGATGAAAAGGTGTCATGGAGCATTGTGATGAACAAGGCACGTGGAGCATTGTGATGAAAGTGCTCATGGAGAATTGTGATGAAAGATGTCTGGGAGCATTGTGATGAATGGGGCCATGGTGCATTGCGATGACAAGGGGTCATGGAGCATTGTGATGACAAGCGCCATGGGGCATTTTGATGGCAAGAGCCATGGAATATTGTGATGATAAGGTTCATGGACCACTGTGCTGAATGTGGTCATGGAGCATTGTGATGCAAAGTGCCATGGAGCATTGTGATGACGAGCGTCATGGAGTTTGTGATGAAATGTCTCATGGAACATTGTGATGACAGGGGTCGTGGAGCACTATGATTACATTGAACATGGAGCATTGTGATGACAAAGGCCATGGAGCATTGTGATGAGAAGGGCATGGAACATTGTGATGACAAAGTCATAGAGCAGTGCGATGAAAGGATTAATGGAGCATTGTGATGAAAGCGGTTATGGAGCACTGTGATTACAGGGGTAATTGTGATGCATTGTGATGTAAGCGGACATTAGACAGGGGTAATGGAACATTCTGATGAAAGTTTTCATGGCTCATTGTGATGAAAAGGGGCATGGAGCATTGTGAGGAAAAGTGTTATGGAGCACTGTGATTACAGGTGTAATTTAGAGCATTGTGATAAACGGGGACATGGAGCAATTTGATGATAGGGGTCATGGGGCATTGTGAGGACAAGGGCCATGAAGCATTGTGAAGACAAGGGTCATTTGGCTTTGTGAATGACAGGGGACCTGGAGCATTGTGATGACAAGGGTAATGGAGCACTGTGATGACCGGGGTCATGGAGCATTGTGATGACAGGGGACATGGAGCATTGTGATGATAGGAGTCACGGGGCATTGTGATGACAGGGGGCATGGAGCATTATGATCACAAGAGCATGGAACATTGTGAGACAAGGGTCATGGGCCAATGTGATGACATGGGGTATGGAGCATTGTGATGACAATGGTATGTAGCATTGCAATGACAAGGGTCATGAAGCATTGCGATGAGAGTGGTCATGGAGCTTTGGGATGCCAGGGGTCATGGAGCATTGTGATGACAATGGTCATGGCGCATTTTGATGAAAGGGGTCACGGAGCATTGTGATGGAAGGGGTCATGGAGCATTGTGATGACAGGGGTCATGGGGCATTGTGATGATAAGGGCGTGGAGCATTGTGATGACAGTGGTCATGGAACATTGTGACGATAAGGGCATGGAGCCTAGTGAGGGACAGTCTAGCGGTCTTGGGACTAAATTCAGTGCCTGAGGTAGGCACAGCATAAGGTCTTTAGTTAGCATAAGACGTAGGATAGTAACTCGGGACAGGGTTAGGGTGAAGGCTAGGAATCGTGTCAGGAAATGACCTAAAGATAGTGTGAAGACCTCTGTTACTGAGAATATCAGGGCCTTATTCAGAACCAGTGTTAGGGCTTCAGCTAGGGACAGTATCAGGGCCTGACTTAGGGAGAGCGACAGGGTCTGAGTGAGGCCTAATGTCAGGCCCTCAGCTGGGGACACTGTCAGGGAGTGACGTAGGAGCACTATCAGTGCCTTTGTTGGATCAGCTTTAGGCTCTTAGTTAAAGATGAGCAGAGCCCTAGTTAGTCACAGCGTCAAGGCCTCAGTTAGGGAAAGCTTCAGGGCCTGAGTTACGGACAGCCTCAGGTCTTCACTTAAAGACAGTGACAGGGCTTTCTTAGGGAGAGTGTCAAGACCTTGGTTAGAAATGGGTCAGGATATTATCTCAGGAGAGTGTCAGGATTTTAGTTATTGCTGGCAGCAGGGCCTATATTAGGGACAGATTCTGGGCCTTTGTTAGAGACAGTGTCATGGCCTTAGTTAGGCGTAGTCAGGGCCGTAGTTAGGGAGAGCATTAGGGTTTCAGTCAGCATAAGATGCAGGAGATTATCTCGGGACAGAGTCAGGTTCCAGGCCAGAGATAGTGAAAGGAAATGACCAAGGGATAACGAGAAGACCTTAGTCATTGAGAGCCTCAGGGCCTTAGTTAGCAGCAGCGTGAGGGCCTTAATCAGGACCAGTGCCAGGGCTTGATGTACGGACAGCGTTAGCGCCTGACAAAGGTACAGCAACAGAGGCCTGGGGCCTGAGTAAGGGACAGTATCAGGGCATGACTTAGGAGCAGCATAAAGGCCTCTGTACGATCAGCATTAGGGTCTTCGTTAAAGATATTATCAAGGCCTCTGTTAGGAACAGCCTCAAGGTCTCACTTAGGGACAGCGTCAGGGCTTACTTTGGGAAAGTTTCAGGACCTTGGTAAGACATGGGTCAGGATATTAGCTCAGGATAATGTCAGGTGTTCAGATATTGACGGCATCAGGGCCTTAGTTAGAGGCAGTGTCAGGCCTAAGTTAGGACTAGCATCAGAGCCTTTGTTAGGTACACTGTCAGTGACGGAGTTAGGTGTAGTGTCAGGGCCTTAGTTAGGGACAGTGTCAGGACCTGCGTTAGGACGCGCTTCCAGGCCTCAGTTAGGGACAGGTTCACGGCCTCGGACCTAAATTCAGGGCCTCATTTAGGGACAGAATCACAGATTTAGCTAGCATAAGAGGATCTACAGCTGAAAGCAACTTGAACACCACCACAAGCAGATGCAGAAGTGAACCATGCACGCTCCTATGAAGGACTATTCCACAGCAGTTGAGTACATTTTGTTTAAAGTTAGTAACACTATAAAATTATGTTTTTAAGAAAACCATATTCAAAAGATGAAAGAATCTCGTTCTAAAGAATCTCTTTAGCTAATCTCGATATTAGCTAAAGAGAAGGTTAGGTTAAGATCTAGCGATAGTTTCAGGAAATGACCTAGGGATAGTGTCAAGACCTTGGTTACTTAGAGCATCAGGGCCTAATTAAGGACCAGTGAGTGTCAGGGCTTCGGGTAGGGACAGCGTCAGAGCCTGACTTAGGGAGAGCGACAGGGCCTGAGTGAGGCCTAGCGTCAGGGCCTTAGCTAGGGACAGTGTCAGGGCATGACTTAGGAGCAACATAAGAGCCAAAGTAGGATCAGCCTCAGGGGCTATGTTAAAGATATTATCAGGGCCTCTGTTAGGGACAGCCTCAAGGCCTCACTTAGGGAGAGCATCAGGGCTTCCTTAGGGAGAGTTTCAGGACCTTGGTAAGAGATGAGTTAGGATATTAGCTCAGGATAATGTCAGGACTTTAGATATTGATGGTAGCAGGGCCTAAGTAAGGGACAGTGTCAAGGCGTTAGTTAGGAGTAGCGGGCCCCTGATAGGTCCAGTGTCAGGTCCTCAGTTAGCAATAGTGTTAGGGCCTTAGTTAGGGACAGTGTCAGGGCCAGATGTAGGACGAGCATCTAGGCCTTAGTTCGGGACAGTTTCACGGTCTTGGGACTAAATTCAGTGCCTGAGGCAGGCACAGCCTAAGGGCTTCAGTTAGCATAAGAGGCAGGACATTAGCTAGTGACAGTGTCAGTTTAACATGTAGGGATAGTGTCAGGAAATGACCTAAGGATAGTGTGAAGACCTTTGTTACTGAGACTCTCAGGGCCTTATTCAGAACCAGTGTTAGGGCTTCAGGTAGGGACAGCATCAGAGCCTGACTTAGGGAGAGCGATAGGGTCTGAGTGAGTCCTAGTATCAGACCCTTAGCTGGGGACACTGTCAGGGCATGACTTAGGAGCAGCCTCAGGGCCTCTGTTGGATCAGCCTTAGGGTCTTAGTTAAATATATGACCATGGTCTGAGTTAGTCACAGAATCAAGGCCTGAGTTAGTTAGGGAAAGCTGCAGGGCCTCACTTAGGGACAGCGTCAGGGCTTACTTTGGGGGAGTTTCAGGACCTTGGTAAGACATGGGTCAGGATATTAGCTCCGGATAATGTCAGGACTTTAGATATTGATGGCAGCAGCCCTTAGTTAGAGACAGTGTCATGCCCGGAGTTACGACTAGCATCAGAGCCTTTGTTAGGTACACTTTACGGGACTGAGTTAGGAGTAGAGTCAGGGCCTTAGTTAGTGACAGTGTCAGGGCCTGACTTCGGGAGAGCGACAGGGCCTGAGTGAGGCCTAGCATCAGGCCCTTTGCTGGGCACACTGTCAGGGCATGACTTTGGAGCAGCATCAGCGTCTTTGCTGGATCAGCATTAAGGTCTTCGTGAAATACATGATCAGGGCCTGAGTTAGTCACAGCTTCAAGGCTTCAGTTAAGGAAAGCTTCAGGGCCTGAGTTAGGGACAGCCTCAGGTCTTCACTTATGGACAGCATTAGGGCTTACTTTGGGACAGTTTCAGGACCTTGGAAAGACATAGGTCAGGATATTAGCTCAGGATAATATCAGGACTTTACATAGTGATGGCAGCAGGGCCTTACTTACAGACACTTTGAGGGCCTGAGTTAGGCCTAGCAGCAGTGACTTTGTTAGATACAGTGTAAGGGACTGAGTTAGGAGTAGTGTCAGGGCCTTGCTTAGGGACAGTGTCAGGGTCTGACTTAGGTGTACTGTCAGAGACCTAGTTAGGGACAGTGCTAGGGCCTGAGTTACGATTCGTGTCAAGGCCTTATTTAGGTCCAATTTCAGGACCTTAGTTTGGACTAGCATCAGAGACATTGTTAGGAATCGTATGAGGGCCTGAGTTAGGCGTACTGTCAGGGCCTTAGCTAGGGACAGTGTTAGGGCCTGAGTTAGGATTAGTGTCAAGGCCTTATTTAAGACCAATTTTAGGGCTTTAGTTTGGACTAGCAACAGAGCCTTTGTTAGGTATCATTTCGGGGCCTAAGTTAAGTGTAGTGCCAGGGCCATTGTTAGGGAAAGTATCAGGGCCTGACTTAGGATAAGTTCAGGGCCTTAGCCAGGGAAAAGGTCAGGGCCTTAGTAAGGGATATTATCAGGACCTGAATTAGCAGTAGTGTCAAAAATCCTTAGTGAGGAAAGTTAGGAATAAGTCAGGACTCAGGCCCTGACACTGTCCTTAACTATGTCCCTGGCACTACTCGTAACACAGGCCCTGATCTGATTCCTATCATAGGCCCTGACACTGGTCTTAACTAAGGCCCGGACACTGGCCCTAACTAAAGCTGTGACGCTACACTTAACTCAGGCACTGACACTGTCCCTAACAAAGCCTCTAACACTACTCCTAACTCAGGCCCTGACACTGTCTCTAACTAAGGCCCTGATACTACTACGAACTCAGCACTGGCACTGTCTCTAACTTAGGCCCTGACTCTACTCCTAACTCAGGAACTGACACAGTCACTAACTAAGGCCCTGACATTGTTCATAACTCACACCCTAACACTCCTCCTAAATCATGCCCTGGCAATGTCCCTAACTAAGGCCTTGACACTATTCCTAACTCAGGCACTGATACAATACCTAAGGAAGGCCCTGACATTACTCCTAACTCAGGCCCTGAAAAGGTCCCTAACTAAGGCCGACAAAACTCCTAACTCAGGCACTGACACTGTCCCAAAATAAGGCCCTGAATCTATTCCTAACTGAGGCGCTGATACAATACCTAACGAAGGCACTGATGCTACCCCTAACTAAGGCACTGACACCACTCCTAACTCAGGCAATGACACAGTCCATAACAAAGGCCCTGACACTATTCCCAACTCAGGCTCTGACAGTGTACGTAACTAAAACCCTGACACTACAGCTAAATCAGTCACTGACAGTGTCCCTAACAAGGGCCCTCACACTACTCCCAACTCAGTCACTGACATTTTCCCTAATTGAGGCAATGATACTACTCCCAACACAGGAACTAAGGATCTGGATCATTGTGATGACAAGCGCCATGGAGCACTGTGATGACAAGTGTCATGGAGAATTGTGATGATAAGTGCATGGAGCATTGTGATGACAAGGGCCATGGAGCATTGTGATGACAGGGGTCATGGAGAATTGTGATGACAAGGGCCATGGAGCATTGTGATGACAAGGGCCATGGATCATTGTGATGACAGTGGTTATGGAGCATTGTGATGAAAGGTGTCATGGCTCATTGTGATGACAGGGGGCCTGGAGCATTGTGATGACAGGGTTCATGGGGCATTGTGATGAAAAGGGCCTTGGAGCATTGTGATGAAAGTGGTCATATGGCATTTTGAATGATAGGGGCCATGGAACATTGTGATGACAAGTGTCATGGAGCCTTGTAATGACAGGGTGCATGGAACATTGTGATGTCACCGCCATGTAGCATTTTAGACAGGGGTCAAGGAGTATTGTGATGATAAGTGCGTGGAACATTGCTAAGACAGGTGTCATGGAGCATTGTGATGATAAGGGCATGGAGCCTTGTGATGACATGGGGCATGGAACATTGTAATGAAAGGGGGCATGGAGCATTGTGATGACAGGGGGCATGGAGCACTTTGATGAAAAGAGCATGGAGCATTGTGAGGCAAGTCTCATGGAGCATTGTGTTGAGAGTGGGCTTGGAGCATTGTGGTGAGAGGGGGCATGAAACTTTGTGATGACAATGGCATGGAGCATTGTGAGAAAAGTGTTAAGGAGAGTTGTGATGAAAGGGGTCATGGAAGACTCTGATTACAGGGGACATGGAGCATTGTAATGACAAAGACAAGTAGCATTGTGATGACATGGCTCAGGGAACATTGTGGGGAAATGGGTCATGGGGCATTGTGATGACAGGGGTTATGGAGCATTGTGATGAAAGCGGCCATGGAACATTGTGATGAAAGGGGTCAAGGATCATTGTGATTACAGGGATCATGGAGCATTGTGATGACAAGCGCCAAGGCTCATTGTGAGGAAAGGGGTAATAGAGAATTGTTATCAAAGGGGTCATGGATCATTGTGATTACAGTGGTCATGGAGCCTTGTGATGACAAGCGCCCTGGAGCTTTGTGATGACAAGGGCCATGGAGAATTGTAAGGAAAGGGGTCATGGAGCATTGTGATGAACGTGGTCATGGAGCTTTCTTATGACAATGTTCGTAGCGCATTTTGATGAAAGGGGTCATGGAGCATTGTGATGGAAGGGGTCATGAGGCATTGTGATGAGAAGAGCCATGGAGCATTGTGATGGAAGGGTTCATGGAGCACTGTGATGATAAGAGCATGGAGCCTTGTGATGAAAATGGTCATGGAGCATTGTGATGAAAAGGGGTCATGGAGCATTGTGATGAACAGGGCACGTGGAGAATTGTGATGAAAGTGGTCATGGAGAATTGTGATTAAAGATGACTGGGAGCATTGTGATGAAAGGGGACATGGGGCATTGTGATTACAGGGAATCGAGGAGCATTGTTTTGACAAGCTCCAGGGATCATTGTGATGAAAGGGAAAAAGGAGAATTGTGATGAAAGTAATCATGGATCATTGTGATGACAGGGATCATGGAGCATTGTTACGAAAAGAGCAAAGGAGCACTGTGATGACAAGGGCCATGGATCATGGTGATGACAGGGATCAGGGAGCATTGTAATGACAGGGCTCATGGAGCATTGTGATGACAATGGTCATGGAAAATTTTGATGAAAGGGGTCATGGAGCATTGTGCTGAAAGTGGTCATGGATCTTTGTGATGACATGCACCAGGGAGCATTGTGATGACAAGGGCCATGGATCATTGTGATGACAGTGGTTATGAGGCATTGTGATGAAAGGTGTCATGGCTCATTGTGATGACAGGGGGCCTGGAGCATTGTGATGACTGGGTTCATGGGGCATTTTGATGACAGGGGCCTTGGAGCATTGTGATGAAAGTGGTCATATGGCATTTTGTATGATAGGGGCCATGTAACATTGTGATGACAAGTGTCATGGAGCCTTGTAATGACAGGGTGCATGGAACATTGTGATGTCACCGCCATGTAACATTTTAGACAAGGGTCAAGGAGTATTGTGATGATAAGTGCGTGGAACATTGCGAAGACAGGTGTCATGGAGCATTGTGATGATAAGGGCATGGAGCCTTGTGATGACAGGGGGCATGGAACATTGTAATGAAAGGGGGCATGGAGCACTGTGTTGAAAAGGGCATGGAGCATTGTGAGCCAAGTCTCATGGAGCATTGTGTTGAGAGTGGGCTTGGAGCATTGTGGTGACAGGGGGCATGAAACTTTGTGATGACAATGGCATGGAGTATTATGAGAAAAGTGTTAAGGAGAGTTGTGATTAAACAGGTCATGGAAGACTGATGATAGGGGACATGGAGCATTGTAATGAGAAAGACAAGTAGCATTGTGATGACATGGCTCAGGGAGCATTGTGGGGAAATGGGTCATGGGGCATTGTGATGACAGGGGTTATGGAGCATTGTGATGACAACTGCCAAAGATCATTGTGAGGAAAGGGGTCATGGAGAATTGTTATCAAAGGGGTCATGGATCATTGTGATTACAGTGGTCATGGAGCCTTGTGATGACAAGCGCCATGGAGCTTTGTGATGACAAGAGCCATCAGCATTATAAGGGAAGGGGTCATGGAGCATTGTGATGAACGTGGTCATGGAGCTTTCTTATGACAATGTTCATGGCGCATTTTGATGAAAGGGGTCATGGAGCATTGTGATGGAAGGGGTCATGGGGCATTGTGATGAGAAGGGCCATGGAGCATTGTGATGAAAGGGTTCATGGAGCACTGTGATGATAAGGGCATGGAGACTTGTGATGAAAGCGGCCATGGAACATTGTGATGAAAGTGGTCAAGGATCATTGTGATTACCGGGATCATGGAGCATTGTGATGACAAGTGCCAAGGATCATTGTGAGGAAAGGGGTCATGGAGAATTGTTATCAAAGGGGTCATGGATCATTGTGATTACAGTGGTCATGGAGCCTTGTGATGACAAGCGCCATGGAGCTTTGTGATGACAAGAGCCATCAGCATTATAAGGAAAGGGGTCATGGAGCATTGTGATGAACGTGGTCATGGAGCTTTCTTATGACAATGTTCATGGCGCATTTTGATGAAAGGGGTCATGGAGCATTGTGATGGAAGGGGTCATGGGGCATTGTGATGAGAAGGGCCATGGAGCATTGTGATGAAAGGGTTCATGGAGCACTGTGATGATAAGGGCATGGAGACTTGTGATGAAAATGGTCATGGAGCATTGTGATGAAAAGTTGTCATGGAGCATTGTGATGAACAAGGCACGTGGAGCATTGTGATGAAAGTGCTCATGGAGAATTGTGATGAAAGATGTCTGGGAGCATTGTGATGAATGGGGCCATGGTGCATTGCGATGACAAGGGGTCATGGAGCATTGTGATGACAAGCGCCATGGGGCATTTTGATGGCAAGAGCCATGGAATATTGTGATGATAAGGTTCATGGACCACTGTGCTGAATGTGGTCATGGAGCATTGTGATGCAAAGTGCCATGGAGCATTGTGATGACGAGCGTCATGGAGTTTGTGATGAAATGTCTCATGGAACATTGTGATGACAGGGGTCGTGGAGCACTATGATTACATTGAACATGGAGCATTGTGATGACAAAGGCCATGGAGCATTGTGATGAGAAGGGCATGGAACATTGTGATGACAAAGTCATAGAGCAGTGCGATGAAAGGATTAATGGAGCATTGTGATGAAAGCGGTTATGGAGCACTGTGATTACAGGGGTAATTGTGATGCATTGTGATGTAAGCGGACATTAGACAGGGGTAATGGAACATTCTGATGAAAGTTTTCATGGCTCATTGTGATGAAAAGGGGCATGGAGCATTGTGAGGAAAAGTGTTATGGAGCACTGTGATTACAGGTGTAATTTAGAGCATTGTGATAAACGGGGACATGGAGCAATTTGATGATAGGGGTCATGGGGCATTGTGAGGACAAGGGCCATGAAGCATTGTGAAGACAAGGGTCATTTGGCTTTGTGAATGACAGGGGACCTGGAGCATTGTGATGACAAGGGTAATGGAGCACTGTGATGACCGGGGTCATGGAGCATTGTGATGACAGGGGACATGGAGCATTGTGATGATAGGAGTCACGGGGCATTGTGATGACAGGGGGCATGGAGCATTATGATCACAAGAGCATGGAACATTGTGAGACAAGGGTCATGGGCCAATGTGATGACATGGGGTATGGAGCATTGTGATGACAATGGTATGTAGCATTGCAATGACAAGGGTCATGAAGCATTGCGATGAGAGTGGTCATGGAGCTTTGGGATGCCAGGGGTCATGGAGCATTGTGATGACAATGGTCATGGCGCATTTTGATGAAAGGGGTCACGGAGCATTGTGATGGAAGGGGTCATGGAGCATTGTGATGACAGGGGTCATGGGGCATTGTGATGATAAGGGCGTGGAGCATTGTGATGACAGTGGTCATGGAACATTGTGACGATAAGGGCATGGAGCCTAGTGAGGGACAGTCTAGCGGTCTTGGGACTAAATTCAGTGCCTGAGGTAGGCACAGCATAAGGTCTTTAGTTAGCATAAGACGTAGGATAGTAACTCGGGACAGGGTTAGGGTGAAGGCTAGGAATCGTGTCAGGAAATGACCTAAAGATAGTGTGAAGACCTCTGTTACTGAGAATATCAGGGCCTTATTCAGAACCAGTGTTAGGGCTTCAGCTAGGGACAGTATCAGGGCCTGACTTAGGGAGAGCGACAGGGTCTGAGTGAGGCCTAATGTCAGGCCCTCAGCTGGGGACACTGTCAGGGAGTGACGTAGGAGCACTATCAGTGCCTTTGTTGGATCAGCTTTAGGCTCTTAGTTAAAGATGAGCAGAGCCCTAGTTAGTCACAGCGTCAAGGCCTCAGTTAGGGAAAGCTTCAGGGCCTGAGTTACGGACAGCCTCAGGTCTTCACTTAAAGACAGTGACAGGGCTTTCTTAGGGAGAGTGTCAAGACCTTGGTTAGAAATGGGTCAGGATATTATCTCAGGAGAGTGTCAGGATTTTAGTTATTGCTGGCAGCAGGGCCTATATTAGGGACAGATTCTGGGCCTTTGTTAGAGACAGTGTCATGGCCTTAGTTAGGCGTAGTCAGGGCCGTAGTTAGGGAGAGCATTAGGGTTTCAGTCAGCATAAGATGCAGGAGATTATCTCGGGACAGAGTCAGGTTCCAGGCCAGAGATAGTGAAAGGAAATGACCAAGGGATAACGAGAAGACCTTAGTCATTGAGAGCCTCAGGGCCTTAGTTAGCAGCAGCGTGAGGGCCTTAATCAGGACCAGTGCCAGGGCTTGATGTACGGACAGCGTTAGCGCCTGACAAAGGTACAGCAACAGAGGCCTGGGGCCTGAGTAAGGGACAGTATCAGGGCATGACTTAGGAGCAGCATAAAGGCCTCTGTACGATCAGCATTAGGGTCTTCGTTAAAGATATTATCAAGGCCTCTGTTAGGAACAGCCTCAAGGTCTCACTTAGGGACAGCGTCAGGGCTTACTTTGGGAAAGTTTCAGGACCTTGGTAAGACATGGGTCAGGATATTAGCTCAGGATAATGTCAGGTGTTCAGATATTGACGGCATCAGGGCCTTAGTTAGAGGCAGTGTCAGGCCTAAGTTAGGACTAGCATCAGAGCCTTTGTTAGGTACACTGTCAGTGACGGAGTTAGGTGTAGTGTCAGGGCCTTAGTTAGGGACAGTGTCAGGACCTGCGTTAGGACGCGCTTCCAGGCCTCAGTTAGGGACAGGTTCACGGCCTCGGACCTAAATTCAGGGCCTCATTTAGGGACAGAATCACAGATTTAGCTAGCATAAGAGGATCTACAGCTGAAAGCAACTTGAACACCACCACAAGCAGATGCAGAAGTGAACCATGCACGCTCCTATGAAGGACTATTCCACAGCAGTTGAGTACATTTTGTTTAAAGTTAGTAACACTATAAAATTATGTTTTTAAGAAAACCATATTCAAAAGATGAAAGAATCTCGTTCTAAAGAATCTCTTTAGGGGGGTCCTCGGGAAGATGGCGGAAGAGTAAGACGCGGAGATCACCTTCCTTCCCACAGATACAGTAGAAATACATCTACACGTGGAACTGCTCCTACAGAACACCCACTGAACGCTGGCAGAAAACGTCCGACCTCCAAAAAGGCAAGAAACTCCCCCCGTACTTGGGTAGGGCAAAAGAAAAAAGAAATAACAGAGACAAAAGAATAGGGACGGCACCTGCACTAGTGGGAGGGAGCCGTGAAGGAGGAAAGATTTCCACGCACTAGGAAGCCCCTTAGCGGGCGGAGACTGCGGGTGGCAGAGGGGGGAAGCTTCGGAGCCACGGAGGAGAGCGCAGCCACAGGGGTGCGGAGGGCAAAGCGGAGAGGTTCCCGCACGGAGGCTCGGCGCCGAGCAGCACTCTCCAGCCCGAGAGGCTTGTCTGCTCACCCGCCGGGGCGGGCGGGGCTGGGAGCTGAGGTTCGGGCTTCGGTCGGATCGTAGGGAGAGGACTGGGGTTGGCGGCGTGAACACAGCCTGAAGGCGTTAGTGCACCACAGCTAGCCAAGAGGGAGTCCGGGAAAAAGTCTGCAGCTGCCGAAGAGGCAAGAGACTTTTTCTTCCCTCTTTGTTTCCTGGTGCGCGAGGAGAGGGGATTCAGAGCGCTGCCTAAACGAACTTCAGAGACGGGCGCGAGCCGCAGCTACCAACGCGGATCCCACAGCAACAGGGGCGCAGAGGGAAAAACGGAGAGATTCCCGCACAGAGGCTCGGCGCCCAGCAGCACTCTCCAGCCTGAGAGGCTTGTCTGCTCACCCGCCGGGGCGGGCAGGGCTGGGAGCTGAGGCTCCGGTTTCGGTTTCGGTTGGATCGCAGGGAGAGGACTGGGGCTGGCAGCGTGAACACAGCCTGAAGGGATTAGCGCACAACAGCTGGCTGGGAGGGAGACCGGGAAAAAGTCTGCAGCTGCCGAAGAGGCAAGGGACTTTTTCTTGCCTCTTTGTTTCGCGGCGCGCAAGGAGAGGGGATTCAGAGCGCCGCCTAAACGAACTCCAGAGAAGGGCGCGAGCCGCGGCGATCACCGCAGACCCCACAGCAAGTGGACGTGCCCACCAGAAAGACAAGAGCCAACCTCATCCACCAGAGCTCAGGCACTAGTTCCCTCCACCAGGAAGCCTACACAACCCACTGAACCAACCTTAGCCACTGGGGACAGATACCAAAAACAACAGGAACTACGAACCTGCAGCCTGTGAAAAGGAGACCCCAAACACAGTAAGATAAGCAAAATGAGACGACAGAAAAACACACAGCAGATGAAGGAGCAGGGTCAAAACACACCAGACCTAACAAATGAAGAGGAAATAGGTAGTCTACCTGAAAAAGAATTCAGAATAATGATAGTAAGGATGATCCAAAATCTTGGAAATAGAATAGACAAAATGCAAGAAACATTTAACAAGGACGTAGAAGAACTAAAGAGGAACCAAGCAATGATGAAAACCACAATAAATGAAATTAAAAATACTCTAGATGGGATCAATAGCAGAATAACTGAGGCAGAAGAAAGGATAAGTGACCTGGAAGATAAAATGGTGGAAATAACTACTGCAGAGCAGGATAAAGAAAAAAGAATGAAAAGAACTGAGGACAGTCTCAGAGACCTCTGGGACAACATTAAACGTGCCAACATTCGAATTATAGGGGTCCCAGAAGAAGAAGAGAAAAAGAAAGGGACTGAGAAGATATTTGAAGAGATTATAGTTGAAAACTTCCCTAATATGGGAAAGGAAATAGTTAATCAAGTCCTGGAAGCACAGAGAGTCCCATACAGGATAAACCCAAGGAGAAACACACCAAGACACAATTTAATCAAACTGTCAAAAATTAAATATAAGGAAAACATATTAAAGGCAGCAAGGGAAAAAAAACAAATAACACACAAGGGAATCCCCATAAGGTTAACATCTGATCTTTCAGCAGAAACTCTGCAAGCCAGAAGGGAGTGGCAGGATATACTTAAAGTGATGAAGGAGAAAAACCTGCAACCAAGATTACACTACCCAGCAAGGATCTCATTCAGATTCGATGGAGAAATTAAAACCTTTACAGACAAGCAAAAGCTGAGAGAGTTCAGCACCACCAAACCAGCTTTACAACAAATGCTAAAGGAACTTCTCTAGGCAAGAAACACAAGAGAAGGAAAACACCTACAATAACAAACCCAAAACATTTAAGAAAATGGGAATAGGAACATACATATCGATAATTACCTTGAATGTAAATGGATTAAATGCTCCCACCAAAAGACACAGGCTGGCTGAATGGATACAAAAACAAGACCCATATATATGCTGTCTACAAGAGACCCACTTCAGACCTAGAGACACATATAGACTGAAAGTGAGGGGATGGAAAAAGATATTCCATGCAAATGGAAATCAAAAGAAAGCTGGAGTAGCAATTCTCATATCAGACAAAATAGACTTTAAAATAAAGACTATTACAAGAGACAAAGAAGGACACTATATAATGATCAAGGGATCGATACAAGAGGAAGGTATAACAATTGTAAATATTTATGCACCCAACATAGGAGCACCTCAATACATAAGGCAAATACTAACAGCCATAAAAGGGGACATCGACAGCAACACAATCATAGTAGGGGACTTTAACACCCCACTCTCACCAATGGACAGATCATCCAAAATGAAAATAAATAAGGAAACACAAGCTTTAAATGATACATTAAACAAGATAGACTTAATTGATATTTATAGGACATTCTATCCAAAAACAACAGAATACACATTTTTCTCAAGTGCTCATGGAACATTCTCCAGGATAGATCATATCTTGGGTCACAAATCAAGCCTTGGTAAATTTAAGAAAATTGAAATAGTATCAAGTATCTTTTCCGACCACAACGCTATGAGACTAGATATCAATTACAGGAAAAGACCTGTAAAAAATACAAACACATGGAGGCTACACAATACATTACTTAATAACGAAGTGATCACTGAAGAAATCAAAGGGGAAATCAAAAAATACCTAGAAACAAATGACAATGGAGATACGACGACCCAAAACCTATGGGACGCAGCAAAAGCAGTGCTAAGAGGGAAGTTTATAGCAATACAAGCCTACCTCAAGAAACAGGAAACATCTCGAATAAACAACCTGACCTTGCACCTAAAGCAATTAGAGAAAGAAGAACAAAAAAACCCCAAAGCCAGCAGAAGGAAAGAAATTATAAAGATCAGGTCAGAAATAAATGAAAAAGAAATGAAGGAAACAATAGCAAAAATCAATGAAACTAAAAGCTGGTTCTTTGAGAAGATAAACAAAATTGATAAACCATTAGCCAGACTCATCAAGAGAAAAAGGGAGAAGACTCAGATCAATAGAATTAGAAATGAAAAAGGAGAAGTAACCACTGACACTGCAGAAATACAAAAGATCATGAGAGATTACTACAAGCAACTCTATGCCAATAAAATGGACAACCTGGAAGAATTGGACAGATTCTTAGAAATGCACAAACTGCCGAGACTGAACCAGGAAGAAATAGAAAATATGAACAGACCAATCACAAGCACTGAAATTGAAACTGTGATTAAAAACCTTCCAACAAACAAAAGCCCAGGACCAGATGGCTTCACAGGTGAATTCTATCAAACATTTAGAGAAGAGCTAACACCTATCCTTCTCAAACTCTTCCAAAATATTGCAGAGGGAGGAACACTCCCAAACTCATTCTACGAGGCCACCATCACCCTGATACCAAAACCAGACAAAGATGTCACAAAGAAAGAAAACTACAGGCCAATATCACTGATGAACATAGATGCAAAAATCCTCAACAAAATACTAGCAAACAGAATCCAACAGCACATTAAAAGGATCATACACCATGATCAAGTGGGGTTTATCCCAGGAATGCAAGGATTCTTCAATATACGCAAATCAATCAATGTGATACATCATATTAACAAACTGAAGGAGAAAAACCATATGATCATCTCAATAGATGCAGAGAAAGCTTTCGACAAAATTCAACACCCATTTATGATAAAAGCCCTGCAGAAAGTAGGCATAGAGGGAACTTTCCTCAACATAATAAAGGCCATATATGACAAACCCACAGCCAACATTGTCCTCAATGGTGAAAAACTGAAACCATTTCCACTAAGATCAGGAACAAGACAAGGTTGCCCACTCTCACCACTATTATTCAACATAGTTTTGGAAGTGTTAGCCACAGCAATCAGAGAAGACAAAGAAATAAAAGGAATCCAAATCGGAAAAGAAGAAGTAAAGCTGTCACTATTTGCAGATGACATGATACTATACATAGAGAATCCTAAAGATGCTACCAGAAAACTCCTAGAGCTAATCAATGAATTTGGTAAAGTAGCAGGATACAAAATTAATGCACAGAAATCTCTTGCATTTCTATACACTAATGACGAAAAATCTGAAAGTGAAATTAAGAAAACACTCCCATTTACCATTGCAACAAAAAGAATAAAATATCTAGGAATAAACCTACCTAAGGAGACAAAAGACCTGTATGCAGAAAATTATAAGACACTGATGAAAGAAATTAAAGATGATACAAATAGATGGAGAGATATACCATGTTCCTGGATTGGAAGAATCAACATTGTGAAAATGACTCTACTACCCAAAGCAATCTACAGATTCAATGCAATCCCTATCAAACTACCACTGGCATTTTTCACAGAACTAGAACAAAAAATTTCACAATTTGTATGGAAACACAAAAGACCCCGAATAGCCAAAGCAATCTTGAGAACGAAAAATGGAGCTGGGGGAATCAGGCTCCCTGACTTCAGACTATATTACAAAGCTTCAGTAATGAAGACAGTTTGGTACTGGCACAAAAACAGAAACATAGATCAATGGAACAGGATAGAAAGCCCAGAGATAAACCCACACACATATGGGCACCTTATTTTTGATAAAGGAGGCAAGCATATACAGTGGAGAAAAGACAGCCTCTTCAATAAGTGGTGCTGGGAAAATTGGACAGGTACATGTAAAAGTATGAAAATAGAAAACTCCCTGACACCATGCACAAAAATAAACTCAAAATGGATTAAAGACCTAAGTGTAAGGGCAGACACTATAAAACTCTTAGAGGAAAACATAGGCAGAACACTCTATGACATACATCACAGCAAGATTCTTTTTGACCCAGCTCCCAGAGAAATGGAAATAAGAACACAAATAAACAAATGGGACCTAATGAAACTTAAAAGCTTTTGCACAGCAAAGGAAACCATAAACAAGACCAAAAGACAACCATCAGAATGGGAGAAAATATTTGCAAATGAAGCAACTGACAAAGGATTAATCTCCAAGATTTACAAGCAGCTCATGCAGCTCAATAACAAAAAAACGAACAACCCAATCCAAAAATGGGCAGAAGACCTAAATAGACATTTCTCCAAAGAAGATATACAGATGGCCTACAGACACATGAAAGAATGCTCAACATCATTAATCATTAGAGAAATGCAAATCAAAACTACAATGAGATATCATCTCACACCGGTCAGAATGGCCATCATCAAAAAATCTAGAAACAATAAATGCTGGAGAGGGTGTGGAGGAAAGGGAACACTCTTGCACTGTTGGTGGGAATGTAAATTGATACAGCCACTATGGAGAACAGTATGGGGGTTCCTTAAAAAACTACAAATAGAACTACCATACGACCCAGCAATCCCACTACTGGGCATATACCCTGAGAAAACCATAGGTCAAAAAGAGTCATGTACCAAAATGTTCATTGCAGCTCTATTTACAATAGCCAGGACATGGAAGCAATCTAAATGTCCATCGACAGATGAATGGATAAAGAAGATGTGGCACATATATACAATGGAATATTACTCAGCCATAAAAAGAAATGAAATGGAGGTATTTGTAATGAGGTGGATGGAGTTAGAGTCTGTCATACAGAGTGAAGTAAGTCAGAAAGAGAAAAACAAATACAGTATGCTAACACATATATACGGAATCTAAGGGGAAAAAAAAAAAAAAAAGGCCATGAAGAACCTAGTGGCAAGACGGGAATAAAGACACAGACCTACTAGAGAATGGACTTGAGGATATGGGGAGGGGGTGGGGTGAGATGTGACAGGGTAAGAGAGTGTCATGGACATATATACACTACCAAATGTAAAATAGATAACTAGTGGGAAGCAGCCGCATAGCACAGGGAGATCAGCTCGGTGCTTTGTGACCATCTAGAGGGATGGGATGGGGAGGGTGGGAGGGAGGGAGATGCAAGAGGGAAGAGAAATGGGAACATATTGTATATGTATAACTGATTCACTTTGTTATAAAGCAGAAGCTAACACACCATTGTAAGGCAATTATACTTCAATAAAGATGTTAAAAAAAAAAAAAAAAAAAAGAATCTCTTTAGCTAATCTCGATATTAGCTAAAGAGAAGGTTAGGTTAAGATCTAGGGATAGTTTCAGGAAATGACCTAGGGATAGTGTCAAGACCTTGGTTACTTAGAGCATCAGGGCCTAATTAAGGACCAGTGAGTGTCAGGGCTTCGGGTAGGGACAGCGTCAGAGCCTGACTTAGGGAGAGCGACAGGGCCTGAGTGAGGCCTAGCGTCAGGGCCTTAGCTAGGGACAGTGTCAGGGCATGACTTAGGAGCAACATAAGAGCCAAAGTAGGATCAGCCTCAGGGGCTATGTTAAAGATATTATCAGGGCCTCTGTTAGGGACAGCCTCAAGGCCTCACTTAGGGAGAGCATCAGGGCTTCCTTAGGGAGAGTTTCAGGACCTTGGTAAGAGATGAGTTAGGATATTAGCTCAGGATAATGTCAGGACTTTAGATATTGATGGTAGCAGGGCCTAAGTAAGGGACAGTGTCAAGGCGTTAGTTAGGAGTAGCGGGCCCCTGATAGGTCCAGTGTCAGGTCCTCAGTTAGCAATAGTGTTAGGGCCTTAGTTAGGGACAGTGTCAGGGCCAGATGTAGGACGAGCATCTAGGCCTTAGTTCGGGACAGTTTCACGGTCTTGGGACTAAATTCAGTGCCTGAGGCAGGCACAGCCTAAGGGCTTCAGTTAGCATAAGAGGCAGGACATTAGCTAGTGACAGTGTCAGTTTAACATGTAGGGATAGTGTCAGGAAATGACCTAAGGATAGTGTGAAGACCTTTGTTACTGAGACTCTCAGGGCCTTATTCAGAACCAGTGTTAGGGCTTCAGGTAGGGACAGCATCAGAGCCTGACTTAGGGAGAGCGATAGGGTCTGAGTGAGTCCTAGTATCAGACCCTTAGCTGGGGACACTGTCAGGGCATGACTTAGGAGCAGCCTCAGGGCCTCTGTTGGATCAGCCTTAGGGTCTTAGTTAAATATATGACCATGGTCTGAGTTAGTCACAGAATCAAGGCCTGAGTTAGTTAGGGAAAGCTGCAGGGCCTCACTTAGGGACAGCGTCAGGGCTTACTTTGGGGGAGTTTCAGGACCTTGGTAAGACATGGGTCAGGATATTAGCTCCGGATAATGTCAGGACTTTAGATATTGATGGCAGCAGCCCTTAGTTAGAGACAGTGTCATGCCCGGAGTTACGACTAGCATCAGAGCCTTTGTTAGGTACACTTTACGGGACTGAGTTAGGAGTAGAGTCAGGGCCTTAGTTAGTGACAGTGTCAGGGCCTGACTTCGGGAGAGCGACAGGGCCTGAGTGAGGCCTAGCATCAGGCCCTTTGCTGGGCACACTGTCAGGGCATGACTTTGGAGCAGCATCAGCGTCTTTGCTGGATCAGCATTAAGGTCTTCGTGAAATACATGATCAGGGCCTGAGTTAGTCACAGCTTCAAGGCTTCAGTTAAGGAAAGCTTCAGGGCCTGAGTTAGGGACAGCCTCAGGTCTTCACTTATGGACAGCATTAGGGCTTACTTTGGGACAGTTTCAGGACCTTGGAAAGACATAGGTCAGGATATTAGCTCAGGATAATATCAGGACTTTACATAGTGATGGCAGCAGGGCCTTACTTACAGACACTTTGAGGGCCTGAGTTAGGCCTAGCAGCAGTGACTTTGTTAGATACAGTGTAAGGGACTGAGTTAGGAGTAGTGTCAGGGCCTTGCTTAGGGACAGTGTCAGGGTCTGACTTAGGTGTACTGTCAGAGACCTAGTTAGGGACAGTGCTAGGGCCTGAGTTACGATTCGTGTCAAGGCCTTATTTAGGTCCAATTTCAGGACCTTAGTTTGGACTAGCATCAGAGACATTGTTAGGAATCGTATGAGGGCCTGAGTTAGGCGTACTGTCAGGGCCTTAGCTAGGGACAGTGTTAGGGCCTGAGTTAGGATTAGTGTCAAGGCCTTATTTAAGACCAATTTTAGGGCTTTAGTTTGGACTAGCAACAGAGCCTTTGTTAGGTATCATTTCGGGGCCTAAGTTAAGTGTAGTGCCAGGGCCATTGTTAGGGAAAGTATCAGGGCCTGACTTAGGATAAGTTCAGGGCCTTAGCCAGGGAAAAGGTCAGGGCCTTAGTAAGGGATATTATCAGGACCTGAATTAGCAGTAGTGTCAAAAATCCTTAGTGAGGAAAGTTAGGAATAAGTCAGGACTCAGGCCCTGACACTGTCCTTAACTATGTCCCTGGCACTACTCGTAACACAGGCCCTGATCTGATTCCTATCATAGGCCCTGACACTGGTCTTAACTAAGGCCCGGACACTGGCCCTAACTAAAGCTGTGACGCTACACTTAACTCAGGCACTGACACTGTCCCTAACAAAGCCTCTAACACTACTCCTAACTCAGGCCCTGACACTGTCTCTAACTAAGGCCCTGATACTACTACGAACTCAGCACTGGCACTGTCTCTAACTTAGGCCCTGACTCTACTCCTAACTCAGGAACTGACACAGTCACTAACTAAGGCCCTGACATTGTTCATAACTCACACCCTAACACTCCTCCTAAATCATGCCCTGGCAATGTCCCTAACTAAGGCCTTGACACTATTCCTAACTCAGGCACTGATACAATACCTAAGGAAGGCCCTGACATTACTCCTAACTCAGGCCCTGAAAAGGTCCCTAACTAAGGCCGACAAAACTCCTAACTCAGGCACTGACACTGTCCCAAAATAAGGCCCTGAATCTATTCCTAACTGAGGCGCTGATACAATACCTAACGAAGGCACTGATGCTACCCCTAACTAAGGCACTGACACCACTCCTAACTCAGGCAATGACACAGTCCATAACAAAGGCCCTGACACTATTCCCAACTCAGGCTCTGACAGTGTACGTAACTAAAACCCTGACACTACAGCTAAATCAGTCACTGACAGTGTCCCTAACAAGGGCCCTCACACTACTCCCAACTCAGTCACTGACATTTTCCCTAATTGAGGCAATGATACTACTCCCAACACAGGAACTAAGGATCTGGATCATTGTGATGACAAGCGCCATGGAGCACTGTGATGACAAGTGTCATGGAGAATTGTGATGATAAGTGCATGGAGCATTGTGATGACAAGGGCCATGGAGCATTGTGATGACAGGGGTCATGGAGAATTGTGATGACAAGGGCCATGGAGCATTGTGATGACAGAGTTCATGGGGCATTGTGATGATAGTGGTCATGGAGCATTGTGATGAAAGTGGTCATGGAGGATTGTGATGAAAAGCGCTATGGAGCATTGTGATGACAGGGGTCATGGAGCATTGTGATGACAAGGTTCATGGAGCATTGTGATGACAATCACCATGGATCATTGTGATTAGTGGGGTAATGGAGCATTGTCATCAAAGGGGTCATGGATCATTGTGATTACAGGGAATCGAGGAGCATTGTTTTGACAAGCTCCAGGGATCACTGTGATGAAAGGGGAAAAGGAGAATTGTGATGAAAGGAATCATGGATCATTGTGATGACAGGGATCATGGAGCATTGTTACGACAAGAGCGAAGGAGCACTGTGATGACAAGGGCCATGGATCATGGTGATGACAGGGGTCAGGGAGCATTGTAATGACAGGGCTCATGGAGCATTGTGATGACAATGGTCATGGAGAATTTTGATGAAAGGGGTCATGGAGCATTGTGCTGAAAGTGGTCATGGATCTTTGTGATTACATGCACCAGGGAGCATTGTGATGACAAGGGCCATGGATCATTGTGATGACAGTGGTTATGGAGCATTGTGATGAAAGGTGTCATGGCTCATTGTGATGACAGGGGGCCTGGAGCATTGTGATGACAGGGTTCATGGGGCATTGTGATGAAAAGGGCCTTGGAGCATTGTGATGAAAGTGGTCATATGGCATTTTGAATGATAGGGGCCATGGAACATTGTGATGACAAGTGTCATGGAGCCTTGTAATGACAGGGTGCATGGAACATTGTGATGTCACCGCCATGTAGCATTTTAGACAGGGGTCAAGGAGTATTGTGATGATAAGTGCGTGGAACATTGCTAAGACAGGTGTCATGGAGCATTGTGATGATAAGGGCATGGAGCCTTGTGATGACATGGGGCATGGAACATTGTAATGAAAGGGGGCATGGAGCATTGTGATGACAGGGGGCATGGAGCACTTTGATGAAAAGAGCATGGAGCATTGTGAGGCAAGTCTCATGGAGCATTGTGTTGAGAGTGGGCTTGGAGCATTGTGGTGAGAGGGGGCATGAAACTTTGTGATGACAATGGCATGGAGCATTGTGAGAAAAGTGTTAAGGAGAGTTGTGATGAAAGGGGTCATGGAAGACTCTGATTACAGGGGACATGGAGCATTGTAATGACAAAGACAAGTAGCATTGTGATGACATGGCTCAGGGAACATTGTGGGGAAATGGGTCATGGGGCATTGTGATGACAGGGGTTATGGAGCATTGTGATGAAAGCGGCCATGGAACATTGTGATGAAAGGGGTCAAGGATCATTGTGATTACAGGGATCATGGAGCATTGTGATGACAAGCGCCAAGGCTCATTGTGAGGAAAGGGGTAATAGAGAATTGTTATCAAAGGGGTCATGGATCATTGTGATTACAGTGGTCATGGAGCCTTGTGATGACAAGCGCCCTGGAGCTTTGTGATGACAAGGGCCATGGAGAATTGTAAGGAAAGGGGTCATGGAGCATTGTGATGAACGTGGTCATGGAGCTTTCTTATGACAATGTTCATAGCGCATTTTGATGAAAGGGGTCATGGAGCATTGTGATGGAAGGGGTCATGGGGCATTGTGATGAGAAGGGCCATGGAGCATTGTGATGAAAGGGTTCATGGAGCACTGTGATGATAAGAGCATGGAGCCTTGTGATGAAAATGGTCATGGAGCATTGTGATGAAAAGGGGTCATGGAGCATTGTGATGAACAGGGCACGTGGAGAATTGTGATGAAAGTGGTCATGGAGAATTGTGATTAAAGATGACTGGGAGCATTGTGATGAAAGGGGACATGGGGCATTGTGATTACAGGGAATCGAGGAGCATTGTTTTGACAAGCTCCAGGGATCATTGTGATGAAAGGGAAAAAGGAGAATTGTGATGAAAGTAATCATGGATCATTGTGATGACAGGGATCATGGAGCATTGTTACGAAAAGAGCAAAGGAGCACTGTGATGACAAGGGCCATGGATCATGGTGATGACAGGGATCAGGGAGCATTGTAATGACAGGGCTCATGGAGCATTGTGATGACAATGGTCATGGAAAATTTTGATGAAAGGGGTCATGGAGCATTGTGCTGAAAGTGGTCATGGATCTTTGTGATGACATGCACCAGGGAGCATTGTGATGACAAGGGCCATGGATCATTGTGATGACAGTGGTTATGGGGCATTGTGATGAAAGGTGTCATGGCTCATTGTGATGACAGGGGGCCTGGAGCATTGTGATGACTGGGTTCATGGGGCATTTTGATGACAGGGGCCTTGGAGCATTGTGATGAAAGTGGTCATATGGCATTTTGTATGATAGGGGCCATGTAACATTGTGATGACAAGTGTCATGGAGCCTTGTAATGACAGGGTGCATGGAACATTGTGACGTCACCGCCATGTACCATTTTAGACAAGGGTCAAGGAGTATTGTGATGATAAGTGCGTGGAACATTGCGAAGACAGGTGTCATGGAGCATTGTGATGATAAGGGCATGGAGCCTTGTGATGACAGGGGGCATGGAACATTGTAATGAAAGGGGGCATGGAGCACTGTGTTGAAAAGGGCATGGAGCATTGTGAGACAAGTCTCATGGAGCATTGTGTTGAGAGTGGGCTTGGAGCATTGTGGTGACAGGGGGCATGAAACTTTGTGATGACAATGGCATGGAGTATTATGAGAAAAGTGTTAAGGAGAGTTGTGATTAAACGGGTCATGGAAGACTGATGATAGGGGACATGGAGCATTGTAATGAGAAAGACAAGTAGCATTGTGATGACATGGCTCAGGGAGCATTGTGGGGAAATGGGTCATGGGGCATTGTGATGACAGGGGTTATGGAGCATTGTGATGACAAGTGCCAAGGATCATTGTGAGGAAAGGGGTCATGGAGAATTTTTATCAAAGGGGTCATGGATCATTGTGATTACAGTGGTCATGGAGCCTTGTGATGACAAGCGCCATGGAGCTTTGTGATGACAAGAGCCATCAGCATTATAAGGGAAGGGGTCATGGAGCATTGTGCTGAACGTGGTCATGGAGCTTTCTTATGACAATGTTCATGGCGCATTTTGATGAAAGGGGTCATGGAGCATTGTGATGGAAGGGGTCATGGGGCATTGTGATGAGAAGGGCCATGGAGCATTGTGATGAAAGGGTTCATGGAGCACTGTGATGATAAGGGCATGGAGACTTGTGATGAAAGCGGCCATGGAACATTGTGATGAAAGTGGTCAAGGATCATTGTGATTACCGGGATCATGGAGCATTGTGATGACAAGTGCCAAGGATCATTGTGAGGAAAGGGGTCATGGAGAATTGTTATCAAAGGGGTCATGGATCATTGTGATTACAGTGGTCATGGAGCCTTGTGATGACAAGCGCCATGGAGCTTTGTGATGACAAGAGCCATCAGCATTATAAGGGAAGGGGTCATGGAGCATTGTGCTGAACGTGGTCATGGAGCTTTCTTATGACAATGTTCATGGCGCATTTTGATGAAAGGGGTCATGGAGCATTGTGATGGAAGGGGTCATGGGGCATTGTGATGAGAAGGGCCATGGAGCATTGTGATGAAAGGGTTCATGGAGCACTGTGATGATAAGGGCATGGAGACTTGTGATGAAAGCGGCCATGGAACATTGTGATGAAAGTGGTCAAGGATCATTGTGATTACCGGGATCATGGAGCATTGTGATGACAAGTGCCAAGGATCATTGTGAGGAAAGGGGTCATGGAGAATTGTTATCAAAGGGGTCATGGATCATTGTGATTACAGTGGTCATGGAGCCTTGTGATGACAAGCGCCATGGAGCTTTGTGATGACAAGAGCCATCAGCATTATAAGGAAAGGGGTCATGGAGCATTGTGATGAACGTGGTCATGGAGCTTTCTTATGACAATGTTCATGGCGCATTTTGATGAAAGGGGTCATGGAGCATTGTGATGGAAGGGGTCATGGGGCATTGTGATGAGAAGGGCCATGGAGCATTGTGATGAGAGGGTTCATGGAGCACTGTGATGATAAGGGCATGGAGACTTGTGATGAAAATGGTCATGGAGCATTGTGATGAACAAGGCACGTGGAGCATTGTGATGAAAGTGCTCATGGAGAATTGTGATGAAAGATGTCTGGGAGCATTGTGATGAATGGGGCCATGGTGCATTGCGATGACAAGGGGTCATGGAGCATTGTGATGACAAGCGCCATGGGGCATTTTGATGGCAAGAGCCATGGAATATTGTGATGATAAGGTTCATGGACCACTGTGCTGAATGTGGTCATGGAGCATTGTGATGCAAAGTGCCATGGAGCATTGTGATGACGAGCGTCATGGAGTTTGTGATGAAATGTCTCATGGAACATTGTGATGACAGGGGTCGTGGAGCACTATGATTACATTGAACATGGAGCATTGTGATGACAAAGGCCATGGAGCATTGTGATGAGAAGGGCATGGAACATTGTGATGACAAAGTCATAGAGCAGTGCGATGAAAGGATTAATGGAGCATTGTGATGAAAGCGGTTATGGAGCACTGTGATTACAGGGGTAATTGTGATGCATTGTGATGTAAGCGGACATTAGACAGGGGTAATGGAACATTCTGATGAAAGTTTTCATGGCTCATTGTGATGAAAAGGGGCATGGAGCATTGTGAGGAAAAGTGTTATGGAGCACTGTGATTACAGGTGTAATTTAGAGCATTGTGATAAACGGGGACATGGAGCAATTTGATGATAGGGGTCATGGGGCATTGTGAGGACAAGGGCCATGAAGCATTGTGAAGACAAGGGTCATTTGGCTTTGTGAATGACAGGGGACCTGGAGCATTGTGATGACAAGGGTAATGGAGCACTGTGATGACCGGGGTCATGGAGCATTGTGATGACAGGGGACATGGAGCATTGTGATGATAGGAGTCACGGGGCATTGTGATGACAGGGGGCATGGAGCATTATGATCACAAGAGCATGGAACATTGTGAGACAAGGGTCATGGGCCAATGTGATGACATGGGGTATGGAGCATTGTGATGACAATGGTATGTAGCATTGCAATGACAAGGGTCATGAAGCATTGCGATGAGAGTGGTCATGGAGCTTTGGGATGCCAGGGGTCATGGAGCATTGTGATGACAATGGTCATGGCGCATTTTGATGAAAGGGGTCACGGAGCATTGTGATGGAAGGGGTCATGGAGCATTGTGATGACAGGGGTCATGGGGCATTGTGATGATAAGGGCGTGGAGCATTGTGATGACAGTGGTCATGGAACATTGTGACGATAAGGGCATGGAGCCTAGTGAGGGACAGTCTAGCGGTCTTGGGACTAAATTCAGTGCCTGAGGTAGGCACAGCATAAAGTCTTTAGTTAGCATAAGATGTAGGATAGTAACTCGGGACAGGGTTAGGGTGAAGGCTAGGAATCGTGTCAGGAAATGACCTAAAGATAGTGTGAAGACCTCTGTTACTGAGAATATCAGGGCCTTATTCAGAACCAGTTTTAGGGCTTCAGCTAGGGACAGTATCAGGGCCTGACTTAGGGAGAGCGACAGGGTCTGAGTGAGGCCTAATGTCAGGCCCTCAGCTGGGGACACTGTCAGGGAGTGACGTAGGAGCACTATCAGTGCCTTTGTTGGATCAGCTTTAGGCTCTTAGTTAAAGATGAGCAGAGCCCTAGTTAGTCACAGCGTCAAGGCCTCAGTTAGGGAAAGCTTCAGGGCCTGAGTTACGGACAGCCTCAGGTCTTCACTTAAAGACAGTGACAGGGCTTTCTTAGGGAGAGTGTCAAGACCTTGGTTAGAAATGGGTCAGGATATTATCTCAGGAGAGTGTCAGGATTTTAGTTATTGCTGGCAGCAGGGCCTATATTAGGGACAGATTCTGGGCCTTTGTTAGAGACAGTGTCATGGCCTTAGTTAGGCGTAGTCAGGGCCGTAGTTAGGGAGAGCATTAGGGTTTCAGTCAGCATAAGATGCAGGAGAATATCTCGGGACAGAGTCAGGTTCCAGGCCAGAGATAGTGAAAGGAAATGACCAAGGGATAACGAGAAGACCTTAGTCATTGAGAGCCTCAGGGCCTTAGTTAGCAGCAGCGTGAGGGCCTTAATCAGGACCAGTGCCAGGGCTTGATGTACGGACAGCGTTAGCGCCTAACAAAGGTACAGCAACAGAGGCCTGGGGCCTGAGTAAGGGACAGTATCAGGGCATGACTTAGGAGCAGCATAAAGGCCTCTGTACGATCAGCATTAGGGTCTTCGTTAAAGATATTATCAAGGCCTCTGTTAGGAACAGCCTCAAGGTCTCACTTAGGGACAGCGTCAGGGCTTACTTTGGGAAAGTTTCAGGACCTTGGTAAGACATGGGTCAGGATATTAGCTCAGGATAATGTCAGGTGTTCAGATATTGACGGCATCAGGGCCTTAGTTAGAGGCAGTGTCAGGCCTAAGTTAGGACTAGCATCAGAGCCTTTGTTAGGTACACTGTCAGTGACGGAGTTAGGTGTAGTGTCAGGGCCTTAGTTAGGGACAGTGTCAGGACCTGCGTTAGGACGCGCTTCCAGGCCTCAGTTAGGGACAGGTTCACGGCCTCGGACCTAAATTCAGGGCCTCATTTAGGGACAGAATCACAGATTTAGCTAGCATAAGAGGATCTACAGCTGAAAGCAACTTGAACACCACCACAAGCAGATGCAGAAGTGAACCATGCACGCTCCTATGAAGGACTATTCCACAGCAGTTGAGTACATTTTGTTTAAAGTTAGTAACACTATAAAATTATGTTTTTAAGAAAACCATATTCAAAAGATGAAAGAATCTCGTTCTAAAGAATCTCTTTAGCTAATCTCGATATTAGCTAAAGAGAAGGTTAGGTTAAGATCTAGGGATAGTTTCAGGAAATGACCTAGGGATAGTGTCAAGACCTTGGTTACTTAGAGCATCAGGGCCTAATTAAGGACCAGTGAGTGTCAGGGCTTCGGGTAGGGACAGCGTCAGAGCCTGACTTAGGGAGAGCGACAGGGCCTGAGTGAGGCCTAGCGTCAGGGCCTTAGCTAGGGACAGTGTCAGGGCATGACTTAGGAGCAACATAAGAGCCAAAGTAGGATCAGCCTCAGGGGCTATGTTAAAGATATTATCAGGGCCTCTGTTAGGGACAGCCTCAAGGCCTCACTTAGGGAGAGCATCAGGGCTTCCTTAGGGAGAGTTTCAGGACCTTGGTAAGAGATGAGTTAGGATATTAGCTCAGGATAATGTCAGGACTTTAGATATTGATGGTAGCAGGGCCTAAGTAAGGGACAGTGTCAAGGCGTTAGTTAGGAGTAGCGGGCCCCTGATAGGTCCAGTGTCAGGTCCTCAGTTAGCAATAGTGTTAGGGCCTTAGTTAGGGACAGTGTCAGGGCCAGATGTAGGACGAGCATCTAGGCCTTAGTTCGGGACAGTTTCACGGTCTTGGGACTAAATTCAGTGCCTGAGGCAGGCACAGCCTAAGGGCTTCAGTTAGCATAAGAGGCAGGACATTAGCTAGTGACAGTGTCAGTTTAACATGTAGGGATAGTGTCAGGAAATGACCTAAGGATAGTGTGAAGACCTTTGTTACTGAGACTCTCAGGGCCTTATTCAGAACCAGTGTTAGGGCTTCAGGTAGGGACAGCATCAGAGCCTGACTTAGGGAGAGCGATAGGGTCTGAGTGAGTCCTAGTATCAGACCCTTAGCTGGGGACACTGTCAGGGCATGACTTAGGAGCAGCCTCAGGGCCTCTGTTGGATCAGCCTTAGGGTCTTAGTTAAATATATGACCATGGTCTGAGTTAGTCACAGAATCAAGGCCTGAGTTAGTTAGGGAAAGCTGCAGGGCCTCACTTAGGGACAGCGTCAGGGCTTACTTTGGGGGAGTTTCAGGACCTTGGTAAGACATGGGTCAGGATATTAGCTCCGGATAATGTCAGGACTTTAGATATTGATGGCAGCAGCCCTTAGTTAGAGACAGTGTCATGCCCGGAGTTACGACTAGCATCAGAGCCTTTGTTAGGTACACTTTACGGGACTGAGTTAGGAGTAGAGTCAGGGCCTTAGTTAGTGACAGTGTCAGGGCCTGACTTCGGGAGAGCGACAGGGCCTGAGTGAGGCC
The DNA here is from genome assembly GCF_965194825.1 of Balaenoptera physalus. Lineage (NCBI taxonomy): Eukaryota > Metazoa > Chordata > Mammalia > Artiodactyla > Balaenopteridae > Balaenoptera > Balaenoptera physalus. The sequence continues at coordinate 33,504 of NW_028125205.1, forward strand.
TAGCATCAGGCCCTTTGCTGGGCACACTGTCAGGGCATGACTTTGGAGCAGCATCAGCGTCTTTGCTGGATCAGCATTAAGGTCTTCGTGAAATACATGATCAGGGCCTGAGTTAGTCACAGCTTCAAGGCTTCAGTTAAGGAAAGCTTCAGGGCCTGAGTTAGGGACAGCCTCAGGTCTTCACTTATGGACAGCATTAGGGCTTACTTTGGGACAGTTTCAGGACCTTGGAAAGACATAGGTCAGGATATTAGCTCAGGATAATATCAGGACTTTACATAGTGATGGCAGCAGGGCCTTACTTACAGACACTTTGAGGGCCTGAGTTAGGCCTAGCAGCAGTGACTTTGTTAGATACAGTGTAAGGGACTGAGTTAGGAGTAGTGTCAGGGCCTTGCTTAGGGACAGTGTCAGGGTCTGACTTAGGTGTACTGTCAGAGACCTAGTTAGGGACAGTGCTAGGGCCTGAGTTACGATTCGTGTCAAGGCCTTATTTAGGTCCAATTTCAGGACCTTAGTTTGGACTAGCATCAGAGACATTGTTAGGAATCGTATGAGGGCCTGAGTTAGGCGTACTGTCAGGGCCTTAGCTAGGGACAGTGTTAGGGCCTGAGTTAGGATTAGTGTCAAGGCCTTATTTAAGACCAATTTTAGGGCTTTAGTTTGGACTAGCAACAGAGCCTTTGTTAGGTATCATTTCGGGGCCTAAGTTAAGTGTAGTGCCAGGGCCATTGTTAGGGAAAGTATCAGGGCCTGACTTAGGATAAGTTCAGGGCCTTAGCCAGGGAAAAGGTCAGGGCCTTAGTAAGGGATATTATCAGGACCTGAATTAGCAGTAGTGTCAAAAATCCTTAGTGAGGAAAGTTAGGAATAAGTCAGGACTCAGGCCCTGACACTGTCCTTAACTATGTCCCTGGCACTACTCGTAACACAGGCCCTGATCTGATTCCTATCATAGGCCCTGACACTGGTCTTAACTAAGGCCCGGACACTGGCCCTAACTAAAGCTGTGACGCTACACTTAACTCAGGCACTGACACTGTCCCTAACAAAGCCTCTAACACTACTCCTAACTCAGGCCCTGACACTGTCTCTAACTAAGGCCCTGATACTACTACGAACTCAGCACTGGCACTGTCTCTAACTTAGGCCCTGACTCTACTCCTAACTCAGGAACTGACACAGTCACTAACTAAGGCCCTGACATTGTTCATAACTCACACCCTAACACTCCTCCTAAATCATGCCCTGGCAATGTCCCTAACTAAGGCCTTGACACTATTCCTAACTCAGGCACTGATACAATACCTAAGGAAGGCCCTGACATTACTCCTAACTCAGGCCCTGAAAAGGTCCCTAACTAAGGCCGACAAAACTCCTAACTCAGGCACTGACACTGTCCCAAAATAAGGCCCTGAATCTATTCCTAACTGAGGCGCTGATACAATACCTAACGAAGGCACTGATGCTACCCCTAACTAAGGCACTGACACCACTCCTAACTCAGGCAATGACACAGTCCATAACAAAGGCCCTGACACTATTCCCAACTCAGGCTCTGACAGTGTACGTAACTAAAACCCTGACACTACAGCTAAATCAATCACTGACAGTGTCCCTAACAAGGGCCCTCACACTACTCCCAACTCAGTCACTGACATTTTCCCTAATTGAGGCAATGATACTACTCCCAACACAGGAACTAAGGATCTGGATCATTGTGATGACAAGCGCCATGGAGCACTGTGATGACAAGTGTCATGGAGAATTGTGATGATAAGTGCATGGAGCATTGTGATGACAAGGGCCATGGAGCATTGTGATGACAGGGGTCATGGAGAATTGTGATGACAAGGGCCATGGAGCATTGTGATGACAAGGGCCATGGATCATTGTGATGACAGTGGTTATGGAGCATTGTGATGAAAGGTGTCATGGCTCATTGTGATGACAGGGGGCCTGGAGCATTGTGATGACAGGGTTCATGGGGCATTGTGATGAAAAGGGCCTTGGAGCATTGTGATGAAAGTGGTCATATGGCATTTTGAATGATAGGGGCCATGGAACATTGTGATGACAAGTGTCATGTAGCCTTGTAATGACAGGGTGCATGGAACATTGTGATGTCACCGCCATGTAGCATTTTAGACAGGGGTCAAGGAGTATTGTGATGATAAGTGCGTGGAACATTGCTAAGACAGGTGTCATGGAGCATTGTGATGATAAGGGCATGGAGCCTTGTGATGACATGGGGCATGGAACATTGTAATGAAAGGGGGCATGGAGCATTGTGATGACAGGGGGCATGGAGCACTTTGATGAAAAGAGCATGGAGCATTGTGAGGCAAGTCTCATGGAGCACTGTGTTGAGAGTGGGCTTGGAGCATTGTGGTGAGAGGGGGCATGAAACTTTGTGATGACAATGGCATGGAGCATTGTGAGAAAAGTGTTAAGGAGAGTTGTGATGAAAGGGGTCATGGAAGACTCTGATTACAGGGGACATGGAGCATTGTAATGACAAAGACAAGTAGCATTGTGATAACATGGCTCAGGGAACATTGTGGGGAAATGGGTCATGGGGCATTGTGATGACAGGGGTTATGGAGCATTGTGATGAAAGCGGCCATGGAACATTGTGATGAAAGGGGTCAAGGATCATTGTGATTACAGGAATCATGGAGCATTGTGATGACAAGCGCCAAGGCTCATTGTGAGGAAAGGGGTAATAGAGAATTGTTATCAAAGGGGTCATGGATCATTGTGATTACAGTGGTCATGGAGCCTTGTGATGACAAGCGCCCTGGAGCTTTGTGATGACAAGGGCCATGGAGAATTGTAAGGAAAGGGGTCATGGAGCATTGTGATGAACGTGGTCATGGACCTTTCTTATGACAATGTTCGTAGCGCATTTTGATGAAAGGGGTCATGGAGCATTGTGATGGAAGGGGTCATGGGGCATTGTGATGAGAAGGGCCATGGAGCATTGTGATGAAAGGGTTCATGGAGCACTGTGATGATAAGAGCATGGAGCCTTGTGATGAAAATGGTCATGGAGCATTGTGATGAAAAGGGGTCATGGAGCATTGTGATGAACAGGGCACGTGGAGAATTGTGATGAAAGTGGTCATGGAGAATTGTGATTAAAGATGACTGGGAGCATTGTGATGAAAGGGGACATGGGGCATTGTGATTACAGGGAATCGAGGAGCATTGTTTTGACAAGCTCCAGGGATCATTGTGATGAAAGGGAAAAAGGAGAATTGTGATGAAAGTAATCATGGATCATTGTGATGACAGGGATCATGGAGCATTGTTACGAAAAGAGCAAAGGAGCACTGTGATGACAAGGGCCATGGATCATGGTGATGACAGGGATCAGGGAGCATTGTAATGACAGGGCTCATGGAGCATTGTGATGACAATGGTCATGGAAAATTTTGATGAAAGGGGTCATGGAGCATTGTGCTGAAAGTGGTCATGGATCTTTGTGATGACATGCACCAGGGAGCATTGTGATGACAAGGGCCATGGATCATTGTGATGACAGTGGTTATGGGGCATTGTGATGAAAGGTGTCATGGCTCATTGTGATGACAGGGGGCCTGGAGCATTGTGATGACTGGGTTCATGGGGCATTTTGATGACAGGGGCCTTGGAGCATTGTGATGAAAGTGGTCATATGGCATTTTGTATGATAGGGGCCATGTAACATTGTGATGACAAGTGTCATGGAGCCTTGTAATGACAGGGTGCATGGAACATTGTGACGTCACCGCCATGTACCATTTTAGACAAGGGTCAAGGAGTATTGTGATGATAAGTGCGTGGAACATTGCGAAGACAGGTGTCATGGAGCATTGTGATGATAAGGGCATGGAGCCTTGTGATGACAGGGGGCATGGAACATTGTAATGAAAGGGGGCATGGAGCACTGTGTTGAAAAGGGCATGGAGCATTGTGAGACAAGTCTCATGGAGCATTGTGTTGAGAGTGGGCTTGGAGCATTGTGGTGACAGGGGGCATGAAACTTTGTGATGACAATGGCATGGAGTATTATGAGAAAAGTGTTAAGGAGAGTTGTGATTAAACAGGTCATGGAAGACTGATGATAGGGGACATGGAGCATTGTAATGAGAAAGACAAGTAGCATTGTGATGACATGGCTCAGGGAGCATTGTGGGGAAATGGGTCATGGGGCATTGTGATGACAGGGGTTATGGAGCATTGTGATGACAAGTGCCAAGGATCATTGTGAGGAAAGGGGTCATGGAGAATTGTTATCAAAGGGGTCATGGATCATTGTGATTACAGTGGTCATGGAACCTTGTGATGACAAGCGCCATGGAGCTTTGTGATGACAAGAGCCATCAGCATTATAAGGGAAGGGGTCATGGAGCATTGTGATGAACGTGGTCATGGAGCTTTCTTATGACAATGTTCATGGCGCATTTTGATGAAAGGGGTCATGGAGCATTGTGATGGAAGGGGTCATGGGGCATTGTGATGAGAAGGGCCATGGAGCATTGTGATGAAAGGGTTCATGGAGCACTGTGATGATAAGGGCATGGAGACTTGTGATGAAAGCGGCCATGGAACATTGTGATGAAAGTGGTCAAGGATCATTGTGATTACCGGGATCATGGAGCATTGTGATGACAAGTGCCAAGGATCATTGTGAGGAAAGGGGTCATGGAGAATTGTTATCAAAGGGGTCATGGATCATTGTGATTACAGTGGTCATGGAGCCTTGTGATGACAAGCGCCATGGAGCTTTGTGATGACAAGAGCCATCAGCATTATAAGGAAAGGGGTCATGGAGCATTGTGATGAACGTGGTCATGGAGCTTTCTTATGACAATGTTCATGGCGCATTTTGATGAAAGGGGTCATGGAGCATTGTGATGGAAGGGGTCATGGGGCATTGTGATGAGAAGGGCCATGGAGCATTGTGATGAGAGGGTTCATGGAGCACTGTGATGATAAGGGCATGGAGACTTGTGATGAAAATGGTCATGGAGCATTGTGATGAAAAGGTGTCATGGAGCATTGTGATGAACAAGGCACGTGGAGCATTGTGATGAAAGTGCTCATGGAGAATTGTGATGAAAGATGTCTGGGAGCATTGTGATGAATGGGGCCATGGTGCATTGCGATGACAAGGGGTCATGGAGCATTGTGATGACAAGCGCCATGGGGCATTTTGATGGCAAGAGCCATGGAATATTGTGATGATAAGGTTCATGGACCACTGTGCTGAATGTGGTCATGGAGCATTGTGATGCAAAGTGCCATGGAGCATTGTGATGACGAGCGTCATGGAGTTTGTGATGAAATGTCTCATGGAACATTGTGATGACAGGGGTCGTGGAGCACTATGATTACATTGAACATGGAGCATTGTGATGACAAAGGCCATGGAGCATTGTGATGAGAAGGGCATGGAACATTGTGATGACAAAGTCATAGAGCAGTGCGATGAAAGGATTAATGGAGCATTGTGATGAAAGCGGTTATGGAGCACTGTGATTACAGGGGTAATTGTGATGCATTGTGATGTAAGCGGACATTAGACAGGGGTAATGGAACATTCTGATGAAAGTTTTCATGGCTCATTGTGATGAAAAGGGGCATGGAGCATTGTGAGGAAAAGTGTTATGGAGCACTGTGATTACAGGTGTAATTTAGAGCATTGTGATAAACGGGGACATGGAGCAATTTGATGATAGGGGTCATGGGGCATTGTGAGGACAAGGGCCATGAAGCATTGTGAAGACAAGGGTCATTTGGCTTTGTGAATGACAGGGGACCTGGAGCATTGTGATGACAAGGGTAATGGAGCACTGTGATGACCGGGGTCATGGAGCATTGTGATGACAGGGGACATGGAGCATTGTGATGATAGGAGTCACGGGGCATTGTGATGACAGGGGGCATGGAGCATTATGATCACAAGAGCATGGAACATTGTGAGACAAGGGTCATGGGCCAATGTGATGACATGGGGTATGGAGCATTGTGATGACAATGGTATGTAGCATTGCAATGACAAGGGTCATGAAGCATTGCGATGAGAGTGGTCATGGAGCTTTGGGATGCCAGGGGTCATGGAGCATTGTGATGACAATGGTCATGGCGCATTTTGATGAAAGGGGTCACGGAGCATTGTGATGGAAGGGGTCATGGAGCATTGTGATGACAGGGGTCATGGGGCATTGTGATGATAAGGGCGTGGAGCATTGTGATGACAGTGGTCATGGAACATTGTGACGATAAGGGCATGGAGCCTAGTGAGGGACAGTCTAGCGGTCTTGGGACTAAATTCAGTGCCTGAGGTAGGCACAGCATAAGGTCTTTAGTTAGCATAAGACGTAGGATAGTAACTCGGGACAGGGTTAGGGTGAAGGCTAGGAATCGTGTCAGGAAATGACCTAAAGATAGTGTGAAGACCTCTGTTACTGAGAATATCAGGGCCTTATTCAGAACCAGTGTTAGGGCTTCAGCTAGGGACAGTATCAGGGCCTGACTTAGGGAGAGCGACAGGGTCTGAGTGAGGCCTAATGTCAGGCCCTCAGCTGGGGACACTGTCAGGGAGTGACGTAGGAGCACTATCAGTGCCTTTGTTGGATCAGCTTTAGGCTCTTAGTTAAAGATGAGCAGAGCCCTAGTTAGTCACAGCGTCAAGGCCTCAGTTAGGGAAAGCTTCAGGGCCTGAGTTACGGACAGCCTCAGGTCTTCACTTAAAGACAGTGACAGGGCTTTCTTAGGGAGAGTGTCAAGACCTTGGTTAGAAATGGGTCAGGATATTATCTCAGGAGAGTGTCAGGATTTTAGTTATTGCTGGCAGCAGGGCCTATATTAGGGACAGATTCTGGGCCTTTGTTAGAGACAGTGTCATGGCCTTAGTTAGGCGTAGTCAGGGCCGTAGTTAGGGAGAGCATTAGGGTTTCAGTCAGCATAAGATGCAGGAGATTATCTCGGGACAGAGTCAGGTTCCAGGCCAGAGATAGTGAAAGGAAATGACCAAGGGATAACGAGAAGACCTTAGTCATTGAGAGCCTCAGGGCCTTAGTTAGCAGCAGCGTGAGGGCCTTAATCAGGACCAGTGCCAGGGCTTGATGTACGGACAGCGTTAGCGCCTGACAAAGGTACAGCAACAGAGGCCTGGGGCCTGAGTAAGGGACAGTATCAGGGCATGACTTAGGAGCAGCATAAAGGCCTCTGTACGATCAGCATTAGGGTCTTCGTTAAAGATATTATCAAGGCCTCTGTTAGGAACAGCCTCAAGGTCTCACTTAGGGACAGCGTCAGGGCTTACTTTGGGAAAGTTTCAGGACCTTGGTAAGACATGGGTCAGGATATTAGCTCAGGATAATGTCAGGTGTTCAGATATTGACGGCAGCAGGGCCTTAGTTAGAGGCAGTGTCAGGCCTAAGTTAGGACTAGCATCAGAGCCTTTGTTAGGTACACTGTCAGTGACGGAGTTAGGTGTAGTGTCAGGGCCTTAGTTAGGGACAGTGTCAGGACCTGCGTTAGGACGCGCTTCCAGGCCTCAGTTAGGGACAGGTTCACGGCCTCGGACCTAAATTCAGGGCCTCATTTAGGGACAGAATCACAGATTTAGCTAGCATAAGAGGATCTACAGCTGAAAGCAACTTGAACACCACCACAAGCAGATGCAGAAGTGAACCATGCACGCTCCTATGAAGGACTATTCCACAGCAGTTGAGTACATTTTGTTTAAAGTTAGTAACACTATAAAATTATGTTTTTAAGAAAACCATATTCAAAAGATGAAAGAATCTCGTTCTAAAGAATCTCTTTAGGGGGGTCCTCGGGAAGATGGCGGAAGAGTAAGACGCGGAGATCACCTTCCTTCCCACAGATACAGTAGAAATACATCTACACGTGGAACTGCTCCTACAGAACACCCACTGAACGCTGGCAGAAAACGTCCGACCTCCAAAAAGGCAAGAAACTCCCCCCGTACTTGGGTAGGGCAAAAGAAAAAAGAAATAACAGAGACAAAAGAATAGGGACGGCACCTGCACTAGTGGGAGGGAGCCGTGAAGGAGGAAAGATTTCCACGCACTAGGAAGCCCCTTAGCGGGCGGAGACTGCGGGTGGCAGAGGGGGGAAGCTTCGGAGCCACGGAGGAGAGCGCAGCCACAGGGGTGCGGAGGGCAAAGCGGAGAGGTTCCCGCACGGAGGCTCGGCGCCGAGCAGCACTCTCCAGCCCGAGAGGCTTGTCTGCTCACCCGCCGGGGCGGGCGGGGCTGGGAGCTGAGGTTCGGGCTTCGGTCGGATCGTAGGGAGAGGACTGGGGTTGGCGGCGTGAACACAGCCTGAAGGCGTTAGTGCACCACAGCTAGCCAAGAGGGAGTCCGGGAAAAAGTCTGCAGCTGCCGAAGAGGCAAGAGACTTTTTCTTCCCTCTTTGTTTCCTGGTGCGCGAGGAGAGGGGATTCAGAGCGCTGCCTAAACGAACTTCAGAGACGGGCGCGAGCCGCAGCTACCAACGCGGATCCCACAGCAACAGGGGCGCAGAGGGAAAAACGGAGAGATTCCCGCACAGAGGCTCGGCGCCCAGCAGCACTCTCCAGCCTGAGAGGCTTGTCTGCTCACCCGCCGGGGCGGGCAGGGCTGGGAGCTGAGGCTCCGGTTTCGGTTTCGGTTGGATCGCAGGGAGAGGACTGGGGCTGGCAGCGTGAACACAGCCTGAAGGGATTAGCGCACAACAGCTGGCTGGGAGGGAGACCGGGAAAAAGTCTGCAGCTGCCGAAGAGGCAAGGGACTTTTTCTTGCCTCTTTGTTTCGCGGCGCGCAAGGAGAGGGGATTCAGAGCGCCGCCTAAACGAACTCCAGAGAAGGGCGCGAGCCGCGGCGATCACCGCAGACCCCACAGCAAGTGGACGTGCCCACCAGAAAGACAAGAGCCAACCTCATCCACCAGAGCTCAGGCACTAGTTCCCTCCACCAGGAAGCCTACACAACCCACTGAACCAACCTTAGCCACTGGGGACAGATACCAAAAACAACAGGAACTACGAACCTGCAGCCTGTGAAAAGGAGACCCCAAACACAGTAAGATAAGCAAAATGAGACGACAGAAAAACACACAGCAGATGAAGGAGCAGGGTCAAAACACACCAGACCTAACAAATGAAGAGGAAATAGGTAGTCTACCTGAAAAAGAATTCAGAATAATGATAGTAAGGATGATCCAAAATCTTGGAAATAGAATAGACAAAATGCAAGAAACATTTAACAAGGACGTAGAAGAACTAAAGAGGAACCAAGCAATGATGAAAACCACAATAAATGAAATTAAAAATACTCTAGATGGGATCAATAGCAGAATAACTGAGGCAGAAGAAAGGATAAGTGACCTGGAAGATAAAATGGTGGAAATAACTACTGCAGAGCAGGATAAAGAAAAAAGAATGAAAAGAACTGAGGACAGTCTCAGAGACCTCTGGGACAACATTAAACGTGCCAACATTCGAATTATAGGGGTCCCAGAAGAAGAAGAGAAAAAGAAAGGGACTGAGAAGATATTTGAAGAGATTATAGTTGAAAACTTCCCTAATATGGGAAAGGAAATAGTTAATCAAGTCCTGGAAGCACAGAGAGTCCCATACAGGATAAACCCAAGGAGAAACACACCAAGACACAATTTAATCAAACTGTCAAAAATTAAATATAAGGAAAACATATTAAAGGCAGCAAGGGAAAAAAAACAAATAACACACAAGGGAATCCCCATAAGGTTAACATCTGATCTTTCAGCAGAAACTCTGCAAGCCAGAAGGGAGTGGCAGGATATACTTAAAGTGATGAAGGAGAAAAACCTGCAACCAAGATTACACTACCCAGCAAGGATCTCATTCAGATTCGATGGAGAAATTAAAACCTTTACAGACAAGCAAAAGCTGAGAGAGTTCAGCACCACCAAACCAGCTTTACAACAAATGCTAAAGGAACTTCTCTAGGCAAGAAACACAAGAGAAGGAAAACACCTACAATAACAAACCCAAAACATTTAAGAAAATGGGAATAGGAACATACATATCGATAATTACCTTGAATGTAAATGGATTAAATGCTCCCACCAAAAGACACAGGCTGGCTGAATGGATACAAAAACAAGACCCATATATATGCTGTCTACAAGAGACCCACTTCAGACCTAGAGACACATATAGACTGAAAGTGAGGGGATGGAAAAAGATATTCCATGCAAATGGAAATCAAAAGAAAGCTGGAGTAGCAATTCTCATATCAGACAAAATAGACTTTAAAATAAAGACTATTACAAGAGACAAAGAAGGACACTATATAATGATCAAGGGATCGATACAAGAGGAAGGTATAACAATTGTAAATATTTATGCACCCAACATAGGAGCACCTCAATACATAAGGCAAATACTAACAGCCATAAAAGGGGACATCGACAGCAACACAATCATAGTAGGGGACTTTAACACCCCACTCTCACCAATGGACAGATCATCCAAAATGAAAATAAATAAGGAAACACAAGCTTTAAATGATACATTAAACAAGATAGACTTAATTGATATTTATAGGACATTCTATCCAAAAACAACAGAATACACATTTTTCTCAAGTGCTCATGGAACATTCTCCAGGATAGATCATATCTTGGGTCACAAATCAAGCCTTGGTAAATTTAAGAAAATTGAAATAGTATCAAGTATCTTTTCCGACCACAACGCTATGAGACTAGATATCAATTACAGGAAAAGACCTGTAAAAAATACAAACACATGGAGGCTACACAATACATTACTTAATAACGAAGTGATCACTGAAGAAATCAAAGGGGAAATCAAAAAATACCTAGAAACAAATGACAATGGAGATACGACGACCCAAAACCTATGGGACGCAGCAAAAGCAGTGCTAAGAGGGAAGTTTATAGCAATACAAGCCTACCTCAAGAAACAGGAAACATCTCGAATAAACAACCTAACCTTGCACCTAAAGCAATTAGAGAAAGAAGAACAAAAAAACCCCAAAGCCAGCAGAAGGAAAGAAATTATAAAGATCAGGTCAGAAATAAATGAAAAAGAAATGAAGGAAACAATAGCAAAAATCAATGAAACTAAAAGCTGGTTCTTTGAGAAGATAAACAAAATTGATAAACCATTAGCCAGACTCATCAAGAGAAAAAGGGAGAAGACTCAGATCAATAGAATTAGAAATGAAAAAGGAGAAGTAACCACTGACACTGCAGAAATACAAAAGATCATGACAGATTACTACAAGCAACTCTATGCCAATAAAATGGACAACCTGGAAGAAATGGAAAGATTCTTAGAAAGGCACAAACTGCCGAGACTGAACCAGGAAGAAATAGAAAATATGAACAGACCAATCACAAGCACTGAAATTGAAACTGTGATTAAAAACCTTCCAACAAACAAAAGCCCAGGACCAGATGGCTTCACAGGTGAATTCTATCAAACATTTAGAGAAGAGCTAACACCTATCCTTCTCAAACTCTTCCAAAATATTGCAGAGGGAGGAACACTCCCAAACTCATTCTACGAGGCCACCATCACCCTGATACCAAAACCAGACAAAGATGTCACAAAGAAAGAAAACTACAGGCCAATATCACTGATGAACATAGATGCAAAAATCCTCAACAAAATACTAGCAAACAGAATCCAACAGCACATTAAAAGGATCATACACCATGATCAAGTGGGGTTTATCCCAGGAATGCAAGGATTCTTCAATATACGCAAATCAATCAATGTGATACATCATATTAACAAACTGAAGGAGAAAAACCATATGATCATCTCAATAGATGCAGAGAAAGCTTTCGACAAAATTCAACACCCATTTATGATAAAAGCCCTGCAGAAAGTAGGCATAGAGGGAACTTTCCTCAACATAATAAAGGCCATATATGACAAACCCACAGCCAACATTGTCCTCAATGGTGAAAAACTGAAACCATTTCCACTAAGATCAGGAACAAGACAAGGTTGCCCACTCTCACCACTATTATTCAACATAGTTTTGGAAGTGTTAGCCACAGCAATCAGAGAAGACAAAGAAATAAAAGGAATCCAAATCGGAAAAGAAGAAGTAAAGCTGTCACTATTTGCAGATGACATGATACTATACATAGAGAATCCTAAAGATGCTACCAGAAAACTCCTAGAGCTAATCAATGAATTTGGTAAAGTAGCAGGATACAAAATTAATGCACAGAAATCTCTTGCATTTCTATACACTAATGACGAAAAATCTGAAAGTGAAATTAAGAAAACACTCCCATTTACCATTGCAACAAAAAGAATAAAATATCTAGGAATAAACCTACCTAAGGAGACAAAAGACCTGTATGCAGAAAATTATAAGACACTGATGAAAGAAATTAAAGATGATACAAATAGATGGAGAGATATACCATGTTCCTGGATTGGAAGAATCAACATTGTGAAAATGACTCTACTACCCAAAGCAATCTACAGATTCAATGCAATCCCTATCAAACTACCACTGGCATTTTTCACAGAACTAGAACAAAAAATTTCACAATTTGTATGGAAACACAAAAGACCCCGAATAGCCAAAGCAATCTTGAGAACGAAAAATGGAGCTGGGGGAATCAGGCTCCCTGACTTCAGACTATATTACAAAGCTTCAGTAATCAAGACAGTTTGGTACTGGCACAAAAACAGAAACATAGATCAATGGAACAGGATAGAAAGCCCAGAGATAAACCCACACACATATGGGCACCTTATTTTTGATAAAGGAGGCAAGCATATACAGTGGAGAAAAGACAGCCTCTTCAATAAGTGGTGCTGGGAAAATTGGACAGGTACATGTAAAAGTATGAAAATAGAAAACTCCCTGACACCATGCACAAAAATAAACTCAAAATGGATTAAAGACCTAAGTGTAAGGGCAGACACTATAAAACTCTTAGAGGAAAACATAGGCAGAACACTCTATGACATACATCACAGCAAGATTCTTTTTGACCCAGCTCCCAGAGAAATGGAAATAAGAACACAAATAAACAAATGGGACCTAATGAAACTTAAAAGCTTTTGCACAGCAAAGGAAACCATAAACAAGACCAAAAGACAACCATCAGAATGGGAGAAAATATTTGCAAATGAAGCAACTGACAAAGGATTAATCTCCAAGATTTACAAGCAGCTCATGCAGCTCAATAACAAAAAAACGAACAACCCAATCCAAAAATGGGCAGAAGACCTAAATAGACATTTCTCCAAAGAAGATATACAGATGGCCTACAGACACATGAAAGAATGCTCAACATCATTAATCATTAGAGAAATGCAAATCAAAACTACAATGAGATATCATCTCACACCGGTCAGAATGGCCATCATCAAAAAATCTAGAAACAATAAATGCTGGAGAGGGTGTGGAGGAAAGGGAACACTCTTGCACTGTTGGTGGGAATGTAAATTGATACAGCCACTATGGAGAACAGTATGGGGGTTCCTTAAAAAACTACAAATAGAACTACCATACGACCCAGCAATCCCACTACTGGGCATATACCCTGAGAAAACCATAGGTCAAAAAGAGTCATGTACCAAAATGTTCATTGCAGCTCTATTTACAATAGCCAGGACATGGAAGCAATCTAAATGTCCATCGACAGATGAATGGATAAAGAAGATGTGGCACATATATACAATGGAATATTACTCAGCCATAAAAAGAAATGAAATGGAGGTATTTGTAATGAGGTGGATGGAGTTAGAGTCTGTCATACAGAGTGAAGTAAGTCAGAAAGAGAAAAACAAATACAGTATGCTAACACATATATACGGAATCTAAGGGGAAAAAAAAAAAAAAAAGGCCATGAAGAACCTAGTGGCAAGACGGGAATAAAGACACAGACCTACTAGAGAATGGACTTGAGGATATGGGGAGGGGGTGGGGTGAGATGTGACAGGGTAAGAGAGTGTCATGGACATATATACACTACCAAATGTAAAATAGATAACTAGTGGGAAGCAGCCGCATAGCACAGGGAGATCAGCTCGGTGCTTTGTGACCATCTAGAGGGATGGGATGGGGAGGGTGGGAGGGAGGGAGATGCAAGAGGGAAGAGAAATGGGAACATATTGTATATGTATAACTGATTCACTTTGTTATAAAGCAGAAGCTAACACACCATTGTAAGGCAATTATACTTCAATAAAGATGTTAAAAAAAAAAAAAAAAAAAAGAATCTCTTTAGCTAATCTCGATATTAGCTAAAGAGAAGGTTAGGTTAAGATCTAGGGATAGTTTCAGGAAATGACCTAGGGATAGTGTCAAGACCTTGGTTACTTAGAGCATCAGGGCCTAATTAAGGACCAGTGAGTGTCAGGGCTTCGGGTAGGGACAGCGTCAGAGCCTGACTTAGGGAGAGCGACAGGGCCTGAGTGAGGCCTAGCGTCAGGGCCTTAGCTAGGGACAGTGTCAGGGCATGACTTAGGAGCAACATAAGAGCCAAAGTAGGATCAGCCTCAGGGGCTATGTTAAAGATATTATCAGGGCCTCTGTTAGGGACAGCCTCAAGGCCTCACTTAGGGAGAGCATCAGGGCTTCCTTAGGGAGAGTTTCAGGACCTTGGTAAGAGATGAGTTAGGATATTAGCTCAGGATAATGTCAGGACTTTAGATATTGATGGTAGCAGGGCCTAAGTAAGGGACAGTGTCAAGGCGTTAGTTAGGAGTAGCGGGCCCCTGATAGGTCCAGTGTCAGGTCCTCAGTTAGCAATAGTGTTAGGGCCTTAGTTAGGGACAGTGTCAGGGCCAGATGTAGGACGAGCATCTAGGCCTTAGTTCGGGACAGTTTCACGGTCTTGGGACTAAATTCAGTGCCTGAGGCAGGCACAGCCTAAGGGCTTCAGTTAGCATAAGAGGCAGGACATTAGCTAGTGACAGTGTCAGTTTAACATGTAGGGATAGTGTCAGGAAATGACCTAAGGATAGTGTGAAGACCTTTGTTACTGAGACTCTCAGGGCCTTATTCAGAACCAGTGTTAGGGCTTCAGGTAGGGACAGCATCAGAGCCTGACTTAGGGAGAGCGATAGGGTCTGAGTGAGTCCTAGTATCAGACCCTTAGCTGGGGACACTGTCAGGGCATGACTTAGGAGCAGCCTCAGGGCCTCTGTTGGATCAGCCTTAGGGTCTTAGTTAAATATATGACCATGGTCTGAGTTAGTCACAGAATCAAGGCCTGAGTTAGTTAGGGAAAGCTGCAGGGCCTCACTTAGGGACAGCGTCAGGGCTTACTTTGGGGGAGTTTCAGGACCTTGGTAAGACATGGGTCAGGATATTAGCTCCGGATAATGTCAGGACTTTAGATATTGATGGCAGCAGCCCTTAGTTAGAGACAGTGTCATGCCCGGAGTTACGACTAGCATCAGAGCCTTTGTTAGGTACACTTTACGGGACTGAGTTAGGAGTAGAGTCAGGGCCTTAGTTAGTGACAGTGTCAGGGCCTGACTTCGGGAGAGCGACAGGGCCTGAGTGAGGCCTAGCATCAGGCCCTTTGCTGGGCACACTGTCAGGGCATGACTTTGGAGCAGCATCAGCGTCTTTGCTGGATCAGCATTAAGGTCTTCGTGAAATACATGATCAGGGCCTGAGTTAGTCACAGCTTCAAGGCTTCAGTTAAGGAAAGCTTCAGGGCCTGAGTTAGGGACAGCCTCAGGTCTTCACTTATGGACAGCATTAGGGCTTACTTTGGGACAGTTTCAGGACCTTGGAAAGACATAGGTCAGGATATTAGCTCAGGATAATATCAGGACTTTACATAGTGATGGCAGCAGGGCCTTACTTACAGACACTTTGAGGGCCTGAGTTAGGCCTAGCAGCAGTGACTTTGTTAGATACAGTGTAAGGGACTGAGTTAGGAGTAGTGTCAGGGCCTTGCTTAGGGACAGTGTCAGGGTCTGACTTAGGTGTACTGTCAGAGACCTAGTTAGGGACAGTGCTAGGGCCTGAGTTACGATTCGTGTCAAGGCCTTATTTAGGTCCAATTTCAGGACCTTAGTTTGGACTAGCATCAGAGACATTGTTAGGAATCGTATGAGGGCCTGAGTTAGGCGTACTGTCAGGGCCTTAGCTAGGGACAGTGTTAGGGCCTGAGTTAGGATTAGTGTCAAGGCCTTATTTAAGACCAATTTTAGGGCTTTAGTTTGGACTAGCAACAGAGCCTTTGTTAGGTATCATTTCGGGGCCTAAGTTAAGTGTAGTGCCAGGGCCATTGTTAGGGAAAGTATCAGGGCCTGACTTAGGATAAGTTCAGGGCCTTAGCCAGGGAAAAGGTCAGGGCCTTAGTAAGGGATATTATCAGGACCTGAATTAGCAGTAGTGTCAAAAATCCTTAGTGAGGAAAGTTAGGAATAAGTCAGGACTCAGGCCCTGACACTGTCCTTAACTATGTCCCTGGCACTACTCGTAACACAGGCCCTGATCTGATTCCTATCATAGGCCCTGACACTGGTCTTAACTAAGGCCCGGACACTGGCCCTAACTAAAGCTGTGACGCTACACTTAACTCAGGCACTGACACTGTCCCTAACAAAGCCTCTAACACTACTCCTAACTCAGGCCCTGACACTGTCTCTAACTAAGGCCCTGATACTACTACGAACTCAGCACTGGCACTGTCTCTAACTTAGGCCCTGACTCTACTCCTAACTCAGGAACTGACACAGTCACTAACTAAGGCCCTGACATTGTTCATAACTCACACCCTAACACTCCTCCTAAATCATGCCCTGGCAATGTCCCTAACTAAGGCCTTGACACTATTCCTAACTCAGGCACTGATACAATACCTAAGGAAGGCCCTGACATTACTCCTAACTCAGGCCCTGAAAAGGTCCCTAACTAAGGCCGACAAAACTCCTAACTCAGGCACTGACACTGTCCCAAAATAAGGCCCTGAATCTATTCCTAACTGAGGCGCTGATACAATACCTAACGAAGGCACTGATGCTACCCCTAACTAAGGCACTGACACCACTCCTAACTCAGGCAATGACACAGTCCATAACAAAGGCCCTGACACTATTCCCAACTCAGGCTCTGACAGTGTACGTAACTAAAACCCTGACACTACAGCTAAATCAGTCACTGACAGTGTCCCTAACAAGGGCCCTCACACTACTCCCAACTCAGTCACTGACATTTTCCCTAATTGAGGCAATGATACTACTCCCAACACAGGAACTAAGGATCTGGATCATTGTGATGACAAGCGCCATGGAGCACTGTGATGACAAGTGTCATGGAGAATTGTGATGATAAGTGCATGGAGCATTGTGATGACAAGGGCCATGGAGCATTGTGATGACAGGGGTCATGGAGAATTGTGATGACAAGGGCCATGGAGCATTGTGATGACAGAGTTCATGGGGCATTGTGATGATAGTGGTCATGGAGCATTGTGATGAAAGTGGTCATGGAGGATTGTGATGAAAAGCGCTATGGAGCATTGTGATGACAGGGGTCATGGAGCATTGTGATGACAAGGTTCATGGAGCATTGTGATGACAATCACCATGGATCATTGTGATTAGTGGGGTAATGGAGCATTGTCATCAAAGGGGTCATGGATCATTGTGATTACAGGGAATCGAGGAGCATTGTTTTGACAAGCTCCAGGGATCACTGTGATGAAAGGGGAAAAGGAGAATTGTGATGAAAGGAATCATGGATCATTGTGATGACAGGGATCATGGAGCATTGTTACGACAAGAGCGAAGGAGCACTGTGATGACAAGGGCCATGGATCATGGTGATGACAGGGGTCAGGGAGCATTGTAATGACAGGGCTCATGGAGCATTGTGATGACAATGGTCATGGAGAATTTTGATGAAAGGGGTCATGGAGCATTGTGCTGAAAGTGGTCATGGATCTTTGTGATTACATGCACCAGGGAGCATTGTGATGACAAGGGCCATGGATCATTGTGATGACAGTGGTTATGGAGCATTGTGATGAAAGGTGTCATGGCTCATTGTGATGACAGGGGGCCTGGAGCATTGTGATGACAGGGTTCATGGGGCATTGTGATGAAAAGGGCCTTGGAGCATTGTGATGAAAGTGGTCATATGGCATTTTGAATGATAGGGGCCATGGAACATTGTGATGACAAGTGTCATGGAGCCTTGTAATGACAGGGTGCATGGAACATTGTGATGTCACCGCCATGTAGCATTTTAGACAGGGGTCAAGGAGTATTGTGATGATAAGTGCGTGGAACATTGCTAAGACAGGTGTCATGGAGCATTGTGATGATAAGGGCATGGAGCCTTGTGATGACATGGGGCATGGAACATTGTAATGAAAGGGGGTATGGAGCATTGTGATGACAGGGGGCATGGAGCACTTTGATGAAAAGAGCATGGAGCATTGTGAGGCAAGTCTCATGGAGCATTGTGTTGAGAGTGGGCTTGGAGCATTGTGGTGAGAGGGGGCATGAAACTTTGTGATGACAATGGCATGGAGCATTGTGAGAAAAGTGTTAAGGAGAGTTGTGATGAAAGGGGTCATGGAAGACTCTGATTACAGGGGACATGGAGCATTGTAATGACAAAGACAAGTAGCATTGTGATGACATGGCTCAGGGAACATTGTGGGGAAATGGGTCATGGGGCATTGTGATGACAGGGGTTATGGAGCATTGTGATGAAAGCGGCCATGGAACATTGTGATGAAAGGGGTCAAGGATCATTGTGATTACAGGGATCATGGAGCATTGTGATGACAAGCGCCAAGGCTCATTGTGAGGAAAGGGGTAATAGAGAATTGTTATCAAAGGGGTCATGGATCATTGTGATTACAGTGGTCATGGAGCCTTGTGATGACAAGCGCCCTGGAGCTTTGTGATGACAAGGGCCATGGAGAATTGTAAGGAAAGGGGTCATGGAGCATTGTGATGAACGTGGTCATGGAGCTTTCTTATGACAATGTTCGTAGCGCATTTTGATGAAAGGGGTCATGGAGCATTGTGATGGAAGGGGTCATGAGGCATTGTGATGAGAAGAGCCATGGAGCATTGTGATGGAAGGGTTCATGGAGCACTGTGATGATAAGAGCATGGAGCCTTGTGATGAAAATGGTCATGGAGCATTGTGATGAAAAGGGGTCATGGAGCATTGTGATGAACAGGGCACGTGGAGAATTGTGATGAAAGTGGTCATGGAGAATTGTGATTAAAGATGACTGGGAGCATTGTGATGAAAGGGGACATGGGGCATTGTGATTACAGGGAATCGAGGAGCATTGTTTTGACAAGCTCCAGGGATCATTGTGATGAAAGGGAAAAAGGAGAATTGTGATGAAAGTAATCATGGATCATTGTGATGACAGGGATCATGGAGCATTGTTACGAAAAGAGCAAAGGAGCACTGTGATGACAAGGGCCATGGATCATGGTGATGACAGGGATCAGGGAGCATTGTAATGACAGGGCTCATGGAGCATTGTGATGACAATGGTCATGGAAAATTTTGATGAAAGGGGTCATGGAGCATTGTGCTGAAAGTGGTCATGGATCTTTGTGATGACATGCACCAGGGAGCATTGTGATGACAAGGGCCATGGATCATTGTGATGACAGTGGTTATGAGGCATTGTGATGAAAGGTGTCATGGCTCATTGTGATGACAGGGGGCCTGGAGCATTGTGATGACTGGGTTCATGGGGCATTTTGATGACAGGGGCCTTGGAGCATTGTGATGAAAGTGGTCATATGGCATTTTGTATGATAGGGGCCATGTAACATTGTGATGACAAGTGTCATGGAGCCTTGTAATGACAGGGTGCATGGAACATTGTGATGTCACCGCCATGTAACATTTTAGACAAGGGTCAAGGAGTATTGTGATGATAAGTGCGTGGAACATTGCGAAGACAGGTGTCATGGAGCATTGTGATGATAAGGGCATGGAGCCTTGTGATGACAGGGGGCATGGAACATTGTAATGAAAGGGGGCATGGAGCACTGTGTTGAAAAGGGCATGGAGCATTGTGAGCCAAGTCTCATGGAGCATTGTGTTGAGAGTGGGCTTGGAGCATTGTGGTGACAGGGGGCATGAAACTTTGTGATGACAATGGCATGGAGTATTATGAGAAAAGTGTTAAGGAGAGTTGTGATTAAACAGGTCATGGAAGACTGATGATAGGGGACATGGAGCATTGTAATGAGAAAGACAAGTAGCATTGTGATGACATGGCTCAGGGAGCATTGTGGGGAAATGGGTCATGGGGCATTGTGATGACAGGGGTTATGGAGCATTGTGATGACAACTGCCAAAGATCATTGTGAGGAAAGGGGTCATGGAGAATTGTTATCAAAGGGGTCATGGATCATTGTGATTACAGTGGTCATGGAGCCTTGTGATGACAAGCGCCATGGAGCTTTGTGATGACAAGAGCCATCAGCATTATAAGGGAAGGGGTCATGGAGCATTGTGATGAACGTGGTCATGGAGCTTTCTTATGACAATGTTCATGGCGCATTTTGATGAAAGGGGTCATGGAGCATTGTGATGGAAGGGGTCATGGGGCATTGTGATGAGAAGGGCCATGGAGCATTGTGATGAAAGGGTTCATGGAGCACTGTGATGATAAGGGCATGGAGACTTGTGATGAAAGCGGCCATGGAACATTGTGATGAAAGTGGTCAAGGATCATTGTGATTACCGGGATCATGGAGCATTGTGATGACAAGTGCCAAGGATCATTGTGAGGAAAGGGGTCATGGAGAATTGTTATCAAAGGGGTCATGGATCATTGTGATTACAGTGGTCATGGAGCCTTGTGATGACAAGCGCCATGGAGCTTTGTGATGACAAGAGCCATCAGCATTATAAGGAAAGGGGTCATGGAGCATTGTGATGAACGTGGTCATGGAGCTTTCTTATGACAATGTTCATGGCGCATTTTGATGAAAGGGGTCATGGAGCATTGTGATGGAAGGGGTCATGGGGCATTGTGATGAGAAGGGCCATGGAGCATTGTGATGAAAGGGTTCATGGAGCACTGTGATGATAAGGGCATGGAGACTTGTGATGAAAATGGTCATGGAGCATTGTGATGAAAAGTTGTCATGGAGCATTGTGATGAACAAGGCACGTGGAGCATTGTGATGAAAGTGCTCATGGAGAATTGTGATGAAAGATGTCTGGGAGCATTGTGATGAATGGGGCCATGGTGCATTGCGATGACAAGGGGTCATGGAGCATTGTGATGACAAGCGCCATGGGGCATTTTGATGGCAAGAGCCATGGAATATTGTGATGATAAGGTTCATGGACCACTGTGCTGAATGTGGTCATGGAGCATTGTGATGCAAAGTGCCATGGAGCATTGTGATGACGAGCGTCATGGAGTTTGTGATGAAATGTCTCATGGAACATTGTGATGACAGGGGTCGTGGAGCACTATGATTACATTGAACATGGAGCATTGTGATGACAAAGGCCATGGAGCATTGTGATGAGAAGGGCATGGAACATTGTGATGACAAAGTCATAGAGCAGTGCGATGAAAGGATTAATGGAGCATTGTGATGAAAGCGGTTATGGAGCACTGTGATTACAGGGGTAATTGTGATGCATTGTGATGTAAGCGGACATTAGACAGGGGTAATGGAACATTCTGATGAAAGTTTTCATGGCTCATTGTGATGAAAAGGGGCATGGAGCATTGTGAGGAAAAGTGTTATGGAGCACTGTGATTACAGGTGTAATTTAGAGCATTGTGATAAACGGGGACATGGAGCAATTTGATGATAGGGGTCATGGGGCATTGTGAGGACAAGGGCCATGAAGCATTGTGAAGACAAGGGTCATTTGGCTTTGTGAATGACAGGGGACCTGGAGCATTGTGATGACAAGGGTAATGGAGCACTGTGATGACCGGGGTCATGGAGCATTGTGATGACAGGGGACATGGAGCATTGTGATGATAGGAGTCACGGGGCATTGTGATGACAGGGGGCATGGAGCATTATGATCACAAGAGCATGGAACATTGTGAGACAAGGGTCATGGGCCAATGTGATGACATGGGGTATGGAGCATTGTGATGACAATGGTATGTAGCATTGCAATGACAAGGGTCATGAAGCATTGCGATGAGAGTGGTCATGGAGCTTTGGGATGCCAGGGGTCATGGAGCATTGTGATGACAATGGTCATGGCGCATTTTGATGAAAGGGGTCACGGAGCATTGTGATGGAAGGGGTCATGGAGCATTGTGATGACAGGGGTCATGGGGCATTGTGATGATAAGGGCGTGGAGCATTGTGATGACAGTGGTCATGGAACATTGTGACGATAAGGGCATGGAGCCTAGTGAGGGACAGTCTAGCGGTCTTGGGACTAAATTCAGTGCCTGAGGTAGGCACAGCATAAGGTCTTTAGTTAGCATAAGACGTAGGATAGTAACTCGGGACAGGGTTAGGGTGAAGGCTAGGAATCGTGTCAGGAAATGACCTAAAGATAGTGTGAAGACCTCTGTTACTGAGAATATCAGGGCCTTATTCAGAACCAGTGTTAGGGCTTCAGCTAGGGACAGTATCAGGGCCTGACTTAGGGAGAGCGACAGGGTCTGAGTGAGGCCTAATGTCAGGCCCTCAGCTGGGGACACTGTCAGGGAGTGACGTAGGAGCACTATCAGTGCCTTTGTTGGATCAGCTTTAGGCTCTTAGTTAAAGATGAGCAGAGCCCTAGTTAGTCACAGCGTCAAGGCCTCAGTTAGGGAAAGCTTCAGGGCCTGAGTTACGGACAGCCTCAGGTCTTCACTTAAAGACAGTGACAGGGCTTTCTTAGGGAGAGTGTCAAGACCTTGGTTAGAAATGGGTCAGGATATTATCTCAGGAGAGTGTCAGGATTTT
This sequence comes from Balaenoptera physalus, assembly GCF_965194825.1. Lineage (NCBI taxonomy): Eukaryota > Metazoa > Chordata > Mammalia > Artiodactyla > Balaenopteridae > Balaenoptera > Balaenoptera physalus. The sequence continues at coordinate 56,443 of NW_028125205.1, forward strand.
AGTTATTGCTGGCAGCAGGGCCTATATTAGGGACAGATTCTGGGCCTTTGTTAGAGACAGTGTCATGGCCTTAGTTAGGCGTAGTCAGGGCCGTAGTTAGGGAGAGCATTAGGGTTTCAGTCAGCATAAGATGCAGGAGGTTATCTCGGGACAGAGTCAGGTTCCAGGCCAGAGATAGTGAAAGGAAATGACCAAGGGATAACGAGAAGACCTTAGTCATTGAGAGCCTCAGGGCCTTAGTTAGCAGCAGCGTGAGGGCCTTAATCAGGACCAGTGCCAGGGCTTGATGTACGGACAGCGTTAGCGCCTGACAAAGGTACAGCAACAGAGGCCTGGGGCCTGAGTAAGGGACAGTATCAGGGCATGACTTAGGAGCAGCATAAAGGCCTCTGTACGATCAGCATTAGGGTCTTCGTTAAAGATATTATCAAGGCCTCTGTTAGGAACAGCCTCAAGGTCTCACTTAGGGACAGCGTCAGGGCTTACTTTGGGAAAGTTTCAGGACCTTGGTAAGACATGGGTCAGGATATTAGCTCAGGATAATGTCAGGTGTTCAGATATTGACGGCATCAGGGCCTTAGTTAGAGGCAGTGTCAGGCCTAAGTTAGGACTAGCATCAGAGCCTTTGTTAGGTACACTGTCAGTGACGGAGTTAGGTGTAGTGTCAGGGCCTTAGTTAGGGACAGTGTCAGGACCTGCGTTAGGACGCGCTTCCAGGCCTCAGTTAGGGACAGGTTCACGGCCTCGGACCTAAATTCAGGGCCTCATTTAGGGACAGAATCACAGATTTAGCTAGCATAAGAGGATCTACAGCTGAAAGCAACTTGAACACCACCACAAGCAGATGCAGAAGTGAACCATGCACGCTCCTATGAAGGACTATTCCACAGCAGTTGAGTACATTTTGTTTAAAGTTAGTAACACTATAAAATTATGTTTTTAAGAAAACCATATTCAAAAGATGAAAGAATCTCGTTCTAAAGAATCTCTTTAGGGGGGTCCTCGGGAAGATGGCGGAAGAGTAAGACGCGGAGATCACCTTCCTTCCCACAGATACAGTAGAAATACATCTACACGTGGAACTGCTCCTACAGAACACCCACTGAACGCTGGCAGAAAACGTCCGACCTCCAAAAAGGCAAGAAACTCCCCCCGTACTTGGGTAGGGCAAAAGAAAAAAGAAATAACAGAGACAAAAGAATAGGGACGGCACCTGCACTAGTGGGAGGGAGCCGTGAAGGAGGAAAGATTTCCACGCACTAGGAAGCCCCTTAGCGGGCGGAGACTGCGGGTGGCAGAGGGGGGAAGCTTCGGAGCCACGGAGGAGAGCGCAGCCACAGGGGTGCGGAGGGCAAAGCGGAGAGGTTCCCGCACGGAGGCTCGGCGCCGAGCAGCACTCTCCAGCCCGAGAGGCTTGTCTGCTCACCCGCCGGGGCGGGCGGGGCTGGGAGCTGAGGTTCGGGCTTCGGTCGGATCGTAGGGAGAGGACTGGGGTTGGCGGCGTGAACACAGCCTGAAGGCGTTAGTGCACCACAGCTAGCCAAGAGGGAGTCCGGGAAAAAGTCTGCAGCTGCCGAAGAGGCAAGAGACTTTTTCTTCCCTCTTTGTTTCCTGGTGCGCGAGGAGAGGGGATTCAGAGCGCTGCCTAAACGAACTTCAGAGACGGGCGCGAGCCGCAGCTACCAACGCGGATCCCACAGCAACAGGGGCGCAGAGGGAAAAACGGAGAGATTCCCGCACAGAGGCTCGGCGCCCAGCAGCACTCTCCAGCCTGAGAGGCTTGTCTGCTCACCCGCCGGGGCGGGCAGGGCTGGGAGCTGAGGCTCCGGTTTCGGTTTCGGTTGGATCGCAGGGAGAGGACTGGGGCTGGCAGCGTGAACACAGCCTGAAGGGATTAGCGCACAACAGCTGGCTGGGAGGGAGACCGGGAAAAAGTCTGCAGCTGCCGAAGAGGCAAGGGACTTTTTCTTGCCTCTTTGTTTCGCGGCGCGCAAGGAGAGGGGATTCAGAGCGCCGCCTAAACGAACTCCAGAGAAGGGCGCGAGCCGCGGCGATCACCGCAGACCCCACAGCAAGTGGACGTGCCCACCAGAAAGACAAGAGCCAACCTCATCCACCAGAGCTCAGGCACTAGTTCCCTCCACCAGGAAGCCTACACAACCCACTGAACCAACCTTAGCCACTGGGGACAGATACCAAAAACAACAGGAACTACGAACCTGCAGCCTGTGAAAAGGAGACCCCAAACACAGTAAGATAAGCAAAATGAGACGACAGAAAAACACACAGCAGATGAAGGAGCAGGGTCAAAACACACCAGACCTAACAAATGAAGAGGAAATAGGTAGTCTACCTGAAAAAGAATTCAGAATAATGATAGTAAGGATGATCCAAAATCTTGGAAATAGAATAGACAAAATGCAAGAAACATTTAACAAGGACGTAGAAGAACTAAAGAGGAACCAAGCAATGATGAAAACCACAATAAATGAAATTAAAAATACTCTAGATGGGATCAATAGCAGAATAACTGAGGCAGAAGAAAGGATAAGTGACCTGGAAGATAAAATGGTGGAAATAACTACTGCAGAGCAGGATAAAGAAAAAAGAATGAAAAGAACTGAGGACAGTCTCAGAGACCTCTGGGACAACATTAAACGTGCCAACATTCGAATTATAGGGGTCCCAGAAGAAGAAGAGAAAAAGAAAGGGACTGAGAAGATATTTGAAGAGATTATAGTTGAAAACTTCCCTAATATGGGAAAGGAAATAGTTAATCAAGTCCTGGAAGCACAGAGAGTCCCATACAGGATAAACCCAAGGAGAAACACACCAAGACACAATTTAATCAAACTGTCAAAAATTAAATATAAGGAAAACATATTAAAGGCAGCAAGGGAAAAAAAACAAATAACACACAAGGGAATCCCCATAAGGTTAACATCTGATCTTTCAGCAGAAACTCTGCAAGCCAGAAGGGAGTGGCAGGATATACTTAAAGTGATGAAGGAGAAAAACCTGCAACCAAGATTACACTACCCAGCAAGGATCTCATTCAGATTCGATGGAGAAATTAAAACCTTTACAGACAAGCAAAAGCTGAGAGAGTTCAGCACCACCAAACCAGCTTTACAACAAATGCTAAAGGAACTTCTCTAGGCAAGAAACACAAGAGAAGGAAAACACCTACAATAACAAACCCAAAACATTTAAGAAAATGGGAATAGGAACATACATATCGATAATTACCTTGAATGTAAATGGATTAAATGCTCCCACCAAAAGACACAGGCTGGCTGAATGGATACAAAAACAAGACCCATATATATGCTGTCTACAAGAGACCCACTTCAGACCTAGAGACACATATAGACTGAAAGTGAGGGGATGGAAAAAGATATTCCATGCAAATGGAAATCAAAAGAAAGCTGGAGTAGCAATTCTCATATCAGACAAAATAGACTTTAAAATAAAGACTATTACAAGAGACAAAGAAGGACACTATATAATGATCAAGGGATCGATACAAGAGGAAGGTATAACAATTGTAAATATTTATGCACCCAACATAGGAGCACCTCAATACATAAGGCAAATACTAACAGCCATAAAAGGGGACATCGACAGCAACACAATCATAGTAGGGGACTTTAACACCCCACTCTCACCAATGGACAGATCATCCAAAATGAAAATAAATAAGGAAACACAAGCTTTAAATGATACATTAAACAAGATAGACTTAATTGATATTTATAGGACATTCTATCCAAAAACAACAGAATACACATTTTTCTCAAGTGCTCATGGAACATTCTCCAGGATAGATCATATCTTGGGTCACAAATCAAGCCTTGGTAAATTTAAGAAAATTGAAATAGTATCAAGTATCTTTTCCGACCACAACGCTATGAGACTAGATATCAATTACAGGAAAAGACCTGTAAAAAATACAAACACATGGAGGCTACACAATACATTACTTAATAACGAAGTGATCACTGAAGAAATCAAAGGGGAAATCAAAAAATACCTAGAAACAAATGACAATGGAGATACGACGACCCAAAACCTATGGGACGCAGCAAAAGCAGTGCTAAGAGGGAAGTTTATAGCAATACAAGCCTACCTCAAGAAACAGGAAACATCTCGAATAAACAACCTAACCTTGCACCTAAAGCAATTAGAGAAAGAAGAACAAAAAAACCCCAAAGCCAGCAGAAGGAAAGAAATTATAAAGATCAGGTCAGAAATAAATGAAAAAGAAATGAAGGAAACAATAGCAAAAATCAATGAAACTAAAAGCTGGTTCTTTGAGAAGATAAACAAAATTGATAAACCATTAGCCAGACTCATCAAGAGAAAAAGGGAGAAGACTCAGATCAATAGAATTAGAAATGAAAAAGGAGAAGTAACCACTGACACTGCAGAAATACAAAAGATCATGAGAGATTACTACAAGCAACTCTATGCCAATAAAATGGACAACCTGGAAGAAATGGACAGATTCTTAGAAAGGCACAAACTGCCGAGACTGAACCAGGAAGAAATAGAAAATATGAACAGACCAATCACAAGCACTGAAATTGAAACTGTGATTAAAAACCTTCCAACAAACAAAAGCCCAGGACCAGATGGCTTCACAGGTGAATTCTATCAAACATTTAGAGAAGAGCTAACACCTATCCTTCTCAAACTCTTCCAAAATATTGCAGAGGGAGGAACACTCCCAAACTCATTCTACGAGGCCACCATCACCCTGATACCAAAACCAGACAAAGATGTCACAAAGAAAGAAAACTACAGGCCAATATCACTGATGAACATAGATGCAAAAATCCTCAACAAAATACTAGCAAACAGAATCCAACAGCACATTAAAAGGATCATACACCATGATCAAGTGGGGTTTATCCCAGGAATGCAAGGATTCTTCAATATACGCAAATCAATCAATGTGATACATCATATTAACAAACTGAAGGAGAAAAACCATATGATCATCTCAATAGATGCAGAGAAAGCTTTCGACAAAATTCAACACCCATTTATGATAAAAGCCCTGCAGAAAGTAGGCATAGAGGGAACTTTCCTCAACATAATAAAGGCCATATATGACAAACCCACAGCCAACATTGTCCTCAATGGTGAAAAACTGAAACCATTTCCACTAAGATCAGGAACAAGACAAGGTTGCCCACTCTCACCACTATTATTCAACATAGTTTTGGAAGTGTTAGCCACAGCAATCAGAGAAGACAAAGAAATAAAAGGAATCCAAATCGGAAAAGAAGAAGTAAAGCTGTCACTATTTGCAGATGACATGATACTATACATAGAGAATCCTAAAGATGCTACCAGAAAACTCCTAGAGCTAATCAATGAATTTGGTAAAGTAGCAGGATACAAAATTAATGCACAGAAATCTCTTGCATTTCTATACACTAATGACGAAAAATCTGAAAGTGAAATTAAGAAAACACTCCCATTTACCATTGCAACAAAAAGAATAAAATATCTAGGAATAAACCTACCTAAGGAGACAAAAGACCTGTATGCAGAAAATTATAAGACACTGATGAAAGAAATTAAAGATGATACAAATAGATGGAGAGATATACCATGTTCCTGGATTGGAAGAATCAACATTGTGAAAATGACTCTACTACCCAAAGCAATCTACAGATTCAATGCAATCCTTATCAAACTACCACTGGCATTTTTCACAGAACTAGAACAAAAAATTTCACAATTTGTATGGAAACACAAAAGACCCCGAATAGCCAAAGCAATCTTGAGAACGAAAAATGGAGCTGGGGGAATCAGGCTCCCTGACTTCAGACTATATTACAAAGCTTCAGTAATCAAGACAGTTTGGTACTGGCACAAAAACAGAAACATAGATCAATGGAACAGGATAGAAAGCCCAGAGATAAACCCACACACATATGGGCACCTTATTTTTGATAAAGGAGGCAAGCATATACAGTGGAGAAAAGACAGCCTCTTCAATAAGTGGTGCTGGGAAAATTGGACAGGTACATGTAAAAGTATGAAAATAGAAAACTCCCTGACACCATGCACAAAAATAAACTCAAAATGGATTAAAGACCTAAGTGTAAGGGCAGACACTATAAAACTCTTAGAGGAAAACATAGGCAGAACACTCTATGACATACATCACAGCAAGATTCTTTTTGACCCAGCTCCCAGAGAAATGGAAATAAGAACACAAATAAACAAATGGGACCTAATGAAACTTAAAAGCTTTTGCACAGCAAAGGAAACCATAAACAAGACCAAAAGACAACCATCAGAATGGGAGAAAATATTTGCAAATGAAGCAACTGACAAAGGATTAATCTCCAAGATTTACAAGCAGCTCATGCAGCTCAATAACAAAAAAACGAACAACCCAATCCAAAAATGGGCAGAAGACCTAAATAGACATTTCTCCAAAGAAGATATACAGATGGCCTACAGACACATGAAAGAATGCTCAACATCATTAATCATTAGAGAAATGCAAATCAAAACTACAATGAGATATCATCTCACACCGGTCAGAATGGCCATCATCAAAAAATCTAGAAACAATAAATGCTGGAGAGGGTGTGGAGGAAAGGGAACACTCTTGCACTGTTGGTGGGAATGTAAATTGATACAGCCACTATGGAGAACAGTATGGGGGTTCCTTAAAAAACTACAAATAGAACTACCATACGACCCAGCAATCCCACTACTGGGCATATACCCTGAGAAAACCATAGGTCAAAAAGAGTCATGTACCAAAATGTTCATTGCAGCTCTATTTACAATAGCCAGGACATGGAAGCAATCTAAATGTCCATCGACAGATGAATGGATAAAGAAGATGTGGCACATATATACAATGGAATATTACTCAGCCATAAAAAGAAATGAAATGGAGGTATTTGTAATGAGGTGGATGGAGTTAGAGTCTGTCATACAGAGTGAAGTAAGTCAGAAAGAGAAAAACAAATACAGTATGCTAACACATATATATGGAATCTAAGGGGAAAAAAAAAAAAAAAAGGCCATGAAGAACCTAGTGGCAAGACGGGAATAAAGACACAGACCTACTAGAGAATGGACTTGAGGATATGGGGAGGGGGTGGGGTGAGATGTGACAGGGTAAGAGAGTGTCATGGACATATATACACTACCAAATGTAAAATAGATAACTAGTGGGAAGCAGCCGCATAGCACAGGGAGATCAGCTCGGTGCTTTGTGACCATCTAGAGGGATGGGATGGGGAGGGTGGGAGGGAGGGAGATGCAAGAGGGAAGAGAAATGGGAACATATTGTATATGTATAACTGATTCACTTTGTTATAAAGCAGAAGCTAACACACCATTGTAAGGCAATTATACTTCAATAAAGATGTTAAAAAAAAAAAAAAAAAAGAATCTCTTTAGCTAATCTCGATATTAGCTAAAGAGAAGGTTAGGTTAAGATCTAGGGATAGTTTCAGGAAATGACCTAGGGATAGTGTCAAGACCTTGGTTACTTAGAGCATCAGGGCCTAATTAAGGACCAGTGAGTGTCAGGGCTTCGGGTAGGGACAGCGTCAGAGCCTGACTTAGGGAGAGCGACAGGGCCTGAGTGAGGCCTAGCGTCAGGGCCTTAGCTAGGGACAGTGTCAGGGCATGACTTAGGAGCAACATAAGAGCCAAAGTAGGATCAGCCTCAGGGGCTATGTTAAAGATATTATCAGGGCCTCTGTTAGGGACAGCCTCAAGGCCTCACTTAGGGAGAGCATCAGGGCTTCCTTAGGGAGAGTTTCAGGACCTTGGTAAGAGATGAGTTAGGATATTAGCTCAGGATAATGTCAGGACTTTAGATATTGATGGTAGCAGGGCCTAAGTAAGGGACAGTGTCAAGGCGTTAGTTAGGAGTAGCGGGCCCCTGATAGGTCCAGTGTCAGGTCCTCAGTTAGCAATAGTGTTAGGGCCTTAGTTAGGGACAGTGTCAGGGCCAGATGTAGGACGAGCATCTAGGCCTTAGTTCGGGACAGTTTCACGGTCTTGGGACTAAATTCAGTGCCTGAGGCAGGCACAGCCTAAGGGCTTCAGTTAGCATAAGAGGCAGGACATTAGCTAGTGACAGTGTCAGTTTAACATGTAGGGATAGTGTCAGGAAATGACCTAAGGATAGTGTGAAGACCTTTGTTACTGAGACTCTCAGGGCCTTATTCAGAACCAGTGTTAGGGCTTCAGGTAGGGACAGCATCAGAGCCTGACTTAGGGAGAGCGATAGGGTCTGAGTGAGTCCTAGTATCAGACCCTTAGCTGGGGACACTGTCAGGGCATGACTTAGGAGCAGCCTCAGGGCCTCTGTTGGATCAGCCTTAGGGTCTTAGTTAAATATATGACCATGGTCTGAGTTAGTCACAGAATCAAGGCCTGAGTTAGTTAGGGAAAGCTGCAGGGCCTCACTTAGGGACAGCGTCAGGGCTTACTTTGGGGGAGTTTCAGGACCTTGGTAAGACATGGGTCAGGATATTAGCTCCGGATAATGTCAGGACTTTAGATATTGATGGCAGCAGCCCTTAGTTAGAGACAGTGTCATGCCCGGAGTTACGACTAGCATCAGAGCCTTTGTTAGGTACACTTTACGGGACTGAGTTAGGAGTAGAGTCAGGGCCTTAGTTAGTGACAGTGTCAGGGCCTGACTTCGGGAGAGCGACAGGGCCTGAGTGAGGCCTAGCATCAGGCCCTTTGCTGGGCACACTGTCAGGGCATGACTTTGGAGCAGCATCAGCGTCTTTGCTGGATCAGCATTAAGGTCTTCGTGAAATACATGATCAGGGCCTGAGTTAGTCACAGCTTCAAGGCTTCAGTTAAGGAAAGCTTCAGGGCCTGAGTTAGGGACAGCCTCAGGTCTTCACTTATGGACAGCATTAGGGCTTACTTTGGGACAGTTTCAGGACCTTGGAAAGACATAGGTCAGGATATTAGCTCAGGATAATATCAGGACTTTACATAGTGATGGCAGCAGGGCCTTACTTACAGACACTTTGAGGGCCTGAGTTAGGCCTAGCAGCAGTGACTTTGTTAGATACAGTGTAAGGGACTGAGTTAGGAGTAGTGTCAGGGCCTTGCTTAGGGACAGTGTCAGGGTCTGACTTAGGTGTACTGTCAGAGACCTAGTTAGGGACAGTGCTAGGGCCTGAGTTACGATTCGTGTCAAGGCCTTATTTAGGTCCAATTTCAGGACCTTAGTTTGGACTAGCATCAGAGACATTGTTAGGAATCGTATGAGGGCCTGAGTTAGGCGTACTGTCAGGGCCTTAGCTAGGGACAGTGTTAGGGCCTGAGTTAGGATTAGTGTCAAGGCCTTATTTAAGACCAATTTTAGGGCTTTAGTTTGGACTAGCAACAGAGCCTTTGTTAGGTATCATTTCGGGGCCTAAGTTAAGTGTAGTGCCAGGGCCATTGTTAGGGAAAGTATCAGGGCCTGACTTAGGATAAGTTCAGGGCCTTAGCCAGGGAAAAGGTCAGGGCCTTAGTAAGGGATATTATCAGGACCTGAATTAGCAGTAGTGTCAAAAATCCTTAGTGAGGAAAGTTAGGAATAAGTCAGGACTCAGGCCCTGACACTGTCCTTAACTATGTCCCTGGCACTACTCGTAACACAGGCCCTGATCTGATTCCTATCATAGGCCCTGACACTGGTCTTAACTAAGGCCCGGACACTGGCCCTAACTAAAGCTGTGACGCTACACTTAACTCAGGCACTGACACTGTCCCTAACAAAGCCTCTAACACTACTCCTAACTCAGGCCCTGACACTGTCTCTAACTAAGGCCCTGATACTACTACGAACTCAGCACTGGCACTGTCTCTAACTTAGGCCCTGACTCTACTCCTAACTCAGGAACTGACACAGTCACTAACTAAGGCCCTGACATTGTTCATAACTCACACCCTAACACTCCTCCTAAATCATGCCCTGGCAATGTCCCTAACTAAGGCCTTGACACTATTCCTAACTCAGGCACTGATACAATACCTAAGGAAGGCCCTGACATTACTCCTAACTCAGGCCCTGAAAAGGTCCCTAACTAAGGCCGACAAAACTCCTAACTCAGGCACTGACACTGTCCCAAAATAAGGCCCTGAATCTATTCCTAACTGAGGCGCTGATACAATACCTAACGAAGGCACTGATGCTACCCCTAACTAAGGCACTGACACCACTCCTAACTCAGGCAATGACACAGTCCATAACAAAGGCCCTGACACTATTCCCAACTCAGGCTCTGACAGTGTACGTAACTAAAACCCTGACACTACAGCTAAATCAGTCACTGACAGTGTCCCTAACAAGGGCCCTCACACTACTCCCAACTCAGTCACTGACATTTTCCCTAATTGAGGCAATGATACTACTCCCAACACAGGAACTAAGGATCTGGATCATTGTGATGACAAGCGCCATGGAGCACTGTGATGACAAGTGTCATGGAGAATTGTGATGATAAGTGCATGGAGCATTGTGATGACAAGGGCCATGGAGCATTGTGATGACAGGGGTCATGGAGAATTGTGATGACAAGGGCCATGGAGCATTGTGATGACAGAGTTCATGGGGCATTGTGATGATAGTGGTCATGGAGCATTGTGATGAAAGTGGTCATGGAGGATTGTGATGAAAAGCGCTATGGAGCATTGTGATGACAGGGGTCATGGAGCATTGTGATGACAAGGTTCATGGAGCATTGTGATGACAATCACCATGGATCATTGTGATTAGTGGGGTAATGGAGCATTGTCATCAAAGGGGTCATGGATCATTGTGATTACAGGGAATCGAGGAGCATTGTTTTGACAAGCTCCAGGGATCACTGTGATGAAAGGGGAAAAGGAGAATTGTGATGAAAGGAATCATGGATCATTGTGATGACAGGGATCATGGAGCATTGTTACGACAAGAGCGAAGGAGCACTGTGATGACAAGGGCCATGGATCATGGTGATGACAGGGGTCAGGGAGCATTGTAATGACAGGGCTCATGGAGCATTGTGATGACAATGGTCATGGAGAATTTTGATGAAAGGGGTCATGGAGCATTGTGCTGAAAGTGGTCATGGATCTTTGTGATTACATGCACCAGGGAGCATTGTGATGACAAGGGCCATGGATCATTGTGATGACAGTGGTTATGGAGCATTGTGATGAAAGGTGTCATGGCTCATTGTGATGACAGGGGGCCTGGAGCATTGTGATGACAGGGTTCATGGGGCATTGTGATGAAAAGGGCCTTGGAGCATTGTGATGAAAGTGGTCATATGGCATTTTGAATGATAGGGGCCATGGAACATTGTGATGACAAGTGTCATGGAGCCTTGTAATGACAGGGTGCATGGAACATTGTGATGTCACCGCCATGTAGCATTTTAGACAGGGGTCAAGGAGTATTGTGATGATAAGTGCGTGGAACATTGCTAAGACAGGTGTCATGGAGCATTGTGATGATAAGGGCATGGAGCCTTGTGATGACATGGGGCATGGAACATTGTAATGAAAGGGGGCATGGAGCATTGTGATGACAGGGGGCATGGAGCACTTTGATGAAAAGAGCATGGAGCATTGTGAGGCAAGTCTCATGGAGCATTGTGTTGAGAGTGGGCTTGGAGCATTGTGGTGAGAGGGGGCATGAAACTTTGTGATGACAATGGCATGGAGCATTGTGAGAAAAGTGTTAAGGAGAGTTGTGATGAAAGGGGTCATGGAAGACTCTGATTACAGGGGACATGGAGCATTGTAATGACAAAGACAAGTAGCATTGTGATGACATGGCTCAGGGAACATTGTGGGGAAATGGGTCATGGGGCATTGTGATGACAGGGGTTATGGAGCATTGTGATGAAAGCGGCCATGGAACATTGTGATGAAAGGGGTCAAGGATCATTGTGATTACAGGGATCATGGAGCATTGTGATGACAAGCGCCAAGGCTCATTGTGAGGAAAGGGGTAATAGAGAATTGTTATCAAAGGGGTCATGGATCATTGTGATTACAGTGGTCATGGAGCCTTGTGATGACAAGCGCCCTGGAGCTTTGTGATGACAAGGGCCATGGAGAATTGTAAGGAAAGGGGTCATGGAGCATTGTGATGAACGTGGTCATGGAGCTTTCTTATGACAATGTTCATAGCGCATTTTGATGAAAGGGGTCATGGAGCATTGTGATGGAAGGGGTCATGGGGCATTGTGATGAGAAGGGCCATGGAGCATTGTGATGAAAGGGTTCATGGAGCACTGTGATGATAAGAGCATGGAGCCTTGTGATGAAAATGGTCATGGAGCATTGTGATGAAAAGGGGTCATGGAGCATTGTGATGAACAGGGCACGTGGAGAATTGTGATGAAAGTGGTCATGGAGAATTGTGATTAAAGATGACTGGGAGCATTGTGATGAAAGGGGACATGGGGCATTGTGATTACAGGGAATCGAGGAGCATTGTTTTGACAAGCTCCAGGGATCATTGTGATGAAAGGGAAAAAGGAGAATTGTGATGAAAGTAATCATGGATCATTGTGATGACAGGGATCATGGAGCATTGTTACGAAAAGAGCAAAGGAGCACTGTGATGACAAGGGCCATGGATCATGGTGATGACAGGGATCAGGGAGCATTGTAATGACAGGGCTCATGGAGCATTGTGATGACAATGGTCATGGAAAATTTTGATGAAAGGGGTCATGGAGCATTGTGCTGAAAGTGGTCATGGATCTTTGTGATGACATGCACCAGGGAGCATTGTGATGACAAGGGCCATGGATCATTGTGATGACAGTGGTTATGGGGCATTGTGATGAAAGGTGTCATGGCTCATTGTGATGACAGGGGGCCTGGAGCATTGTGATGACTGGGTTCATGGGGCATTTTGATGACAGGGGCCTTGGAGCATTGTGATGAAAGTGGTCATATGGCATTTTGTATGATAGGGGCCATGTAACATTGTGATGACAAGTGTCATGGAGCCTTGTAATGACAGGGTGCATGGAACATTGTGACGTCACCGCCATGTACCATTTTAGACAAGGGTCAAGGAGTATTGTGATGATAAGTGCGTGGAACATTGCGAAGACAGGTGTCATGGAGCATTGTGATGATAAGGGCATGGAGCCTTGTGATGACAGGGGGCATGGAACATTGTAATGAAAGGGGGCATGGAGCACTGTGTTGAAAAGGGCATGGAGCATTGTGAGACAAGTCTCATGGAGCATTGTGTTGAGAGTGGGCTTGGAGCATTGTGGTGACAGGGGGCATGAAACTTTGTGATGACAATGGCATGGAGTATTATGAGAAAAGTGTTAAGGAGAGTTGTGATTAAACGGGTCATGGAAGACTGATGATAGGGGACATGGAGCATTGTAATGAGAAAGACAAGTAGCATTGTGATGACATGGCTCAGGGAGCATTGTGGGGAAATGGGTCATGGGGCATTGTGATGACAGGGGTTATGGAGCATTGTGATGACAAGTGCCAAGGATCATTGTGAGGAAAGGGGTCATGGAGAATTGTTATCAAAGGGGTCATGGATCATTGTGATTACAGTGGTCATGGAGCCTTGTGATGACAAGCGCCATGGAGCTTTGTGATGACAAGAGCCATCAGCATTATAAGGGAAGGGGTCATGGAGCATTGTGATGAACGTGGTCATGGAGCTTTCTTATGACAATGTTCATGGCGCATTTTGATGAAAGGGGTCATGGAGCATTGTGATGGAAGGGGTCATGGGGCATTGTGATGAGAAGGGCCATGGAGCATTGTGATGAAAGGGTTCATGGAGCACTGTGATGATAAGGGCATGGAGACTTGTGATGAAAGCGGCCATGGAACATTGTGATGAAAGTGGTCAAGGATCATTGTGATTACCGGGATCATGGAGCATTGTGATGACAAGTGCCAAGGATCATTGTGAGGAAAGGGGTCATGGAGAATTGTTATCAAAGGGGTCATGGATCATTGTGATTACAGTGGTCATGGAGCCTTGTGATGACAAGCGCCATGGAGCTTTGTGATGACAAGAGCCATCAGCATTATAAGGGAAGGGGTCATGGAGCATTGTGATGAACGTGGTCATGGAGCTTTCTTATGACAATGTTCATGGCGCATTTTGATGAAAGGGGTCATGGAGCATTGTGATGGAAGGGGTCATGGGGCATTGTGATGAGAAGGGCCATGGAGCATTGTGATGAGAGGGTTCATGGAGCACTGTGATGATAAGGGCATGGAGACTTGTGATGAAAATGGTCATGGAGCATTGTGATGAAAAGGTGTCATGGAGCATTGTGATGAACAAGGCACGTGGAGCATTGTGATGAAAGTGCTCATGGAGAATTGTGATGAAAGATGTCTGGGAGCATTGTGATGAATGGGGCCATGGTGCATTGCGATGACAAGGGGTCATGGAGCATTGTGATGACAAGCGCCATGGGGCATTTTGATGGCAAGAGCCATGGAATATTGTGATGATAAGGTTCATGGACCACTGTGCTGAATGTGGTCATGGAGCATTGTGATGCAAAGTGCCATGGAGCATTGTGATGACGAGCGTCATGGAGTTTGTGATGAAATGTCTCATGGAACATTGTGATGACAGGGGTCGTGGAGCACTATGATTACATTGAACATGGAGCATTGTGATGACAAAGGCCATGGAGCATTGTGATGAGAAGGGCATGGAACATTGTGATGACAAAGTCATAGAGCAGTGCGATGAAAGGATTAATGGAGCATTGTGATGAAAGCGGTTATGGAGCACTCTGATTACAGGGGTAATTGTGATGCATTGTGATGTAAGCGGACATTAGACAGGGGTAATGGAACATTCTGATGAAAGTTTTCATGGCTCATTGTGATGAAAAGGGGCATGGAGCATTGTGAGGAAAAGTGTTATGGAGCACTGTGATTACAGGTGTAATTTAGAGCATTGTGATAAATGGGGACATGGAGCAATTTGATGATAGGGGTCATGGGGCATTGTGAGGACAAGGGCCATGAAGCATTGTGAAGACAAGGGTCATTTGGCTTTGTGAATGACAGGGGACCTGGAGCATTGTGATGACAAGGGTAATGGAGCACTGTGATGACCGGGGTCATGGAGCATTGTGATGACAGGGGACATGGAGCATTGTGATGATAGGAGTCACGGGGCATTGTGATGACAGGGGGCATGGAGCATTATGATCACAAGAGCATGGAACATTGTGAGACAAGGGTCATGGGCCAATGTGATGACATGGGGTATGGAGCATTGTGATGACAATGGTATGTAGCATTGCAATGACAAGGGTCATGAAGCATTGCGATGAGAGTGGTCATGGAGCTTTGGGATGCCAGGGGTCATGGAGCATTGTGATGACAATGGTCATGGCGCATTTTGATGAAAGGGGTCACGGAGCATTGTGATGGAAGGGGTCATGGAGCATTGTGATGACAGGGGTCATGGGGCATTGTGATGATAAGGGCGTGGAGCATTGTGATGACAGTGGTCATGGAACATTGTGACGATAAGGGCATGGAGCCTAGTGAGGGACAGTCTAGCGGTCTTGGGACTAAATTCAGTGCCTGAGGTAGGCACAGCATAAAGTCTTTAGTTAGCATAAGATGTAGGATAGTAACTCGGGACAGGGTTAGGGTGAAGGCTAGGAATCGTGTCAGGAAATGACCTAAAGATAGTGTGAAGACCTCTGTTACTGAGAATATCAGGGCCTTATTCAGAACCAGTTTTAGGGCTTCAGCTAGGGACAGTATCAGGGCCTGACTTAGGGAGAGCGACAGGGTCTGAGTGAGGCCTAATGTCAGGCCCTCAGCTGGGGACACTGTCAGGGAGTGACGTAGGAGCACTATCAGTGCCTTTGTTGGATCAGCTTTAGGCTCTTAGTTAAAGATGAGCAGAGCCCTAGTTAGTCACAGCGTCAAGGCCTCAGTTAGGGAAAGCTTCAGGGCCTGAGTTACGGACAGCCTCAGGTCTTCACTTAAAGACAGTGACAGGGCTTTCTTAGGGAGAGTGTCAAGACCTTGGTTAGAAATGGGTCAGGATATTATCTCAGGAGAGTGTCAGGATTTTAGTTATTGCTGGCAGCAGGGCCTATATTAGGGACAGATTCTGGGCCTTTGTTAGAGACAGTGTCATGTCCTTAGTTAGTCGTAGTCAGGGCCGTAGTTAGGGAGAGCATTAGGGTTTCAGTCAGCATAAGATGCAGGAGATTATCTCGGGACAGAGTCAGGTTCCAGGCCAGAGATAGTGAAAGGAAATGACCAAGGGATAACGAGAAGACCTTAGTCATTGAGAGCCTCAGGGCCTTAGTTAGCAGCAGCGTGAGGGCCTTAATCAGGACCAGTGCCAGGGCTTGATGTACGGACAGCGTTAGCGCCTAACAAAGGTACAGCAACAGAGGCCTGGGGCCTGAGTAAGGGACAGTATCAGGGCATGACTTAGGAGCAGCATAAAGGCCTCTGTACGATCAGCATTAGGGTCTTCGTTAAAGATATTATCAAGGCCTCTGTTAGGAACAGCCTCAAGGTCTCACTTAGGGACAGCGTCAGGGCTTACTTTGGGAAAGTTTCAGGACCTTGGTAAGACATGGGTCAGGATATTAGCTCAGGATAATGTCAGGTGTTCAGATATTGACGGCATCAGGGCCTTAGTTAGAGGCAGTGTCAGGCCTAAGTTAGGACTAGCATCAGAGCCTTTGTTAGGTACACTGTCAGTGACGGAGTTAGGTGTAGTGTCAGGGCCTTAGTTAGGGACAGTGTCAGGACCTGCGTTAGGACGCGCTTCCAGGCCTCAGTTAGGGACAGGTTCACGGCCTCGGACCTAAATTCAGGGCCTCATTTAGGGACAGAATCACAGATTTAGCTAGCATAAGAGGATCTATAGCTGAAAGCAACTTGAACACCACCACAAGCAGATGCAGAAGTGAACCATGCACGCTCCTATGAAGGACTATTCCACAGCAGTTGAGTACATTTTGTTTAAAGTTAGTAACACTATAAAATTATGTTTTTAAGAAAACCATATTCAAAAGATGAAAGAATCTCGTTCTAAAGAATCTCTTTAGCTAATCTCGATATTAGCTAAAGAGAAGGTTAGGTTAAGATCTAGGGATAGTTTCAGGAAATGACCTAGGGATAGTGTCAAGACCTTGGTTACTTAGAGCATCAGGGCCTAATTAAGGACCAGTGAGTGTCAGGGCTTCGGGTAGGGACAGCGTCAGAGCCTGACTTAGGGAGAGCGACAGGGCCTGAGTGAGGCCTAGCGTCAGGGCCTTAGCTAGGGACAGTGTCAGGGCATGACTTAGGAGCAACATAAGAGCCAAAGTAGGATCAGCCTCAGGGGCTATGTTAAAGATATTATCAGGGCCTCTGTTAGGGACAGCCTCAAGGCCTCACTTAGGGAGAGCATCAGGGCTTCCTTAGGGAGAGTTTCAGGACCTTGGTAAGAGATGAGTTAGGATATTAGCTCAGGATAATGTCAGGACTTTAGATATTGATGGTAGCAGGGCCTAAGTAAGGGACAGTGTCAAGGCGTTAGTTAGGAGTAGCGGGCCCCTGATAGGTCCAGTGTCAGGTCCTCAGTTAGCAATAGTGTTAGGGCCTTAGTTAGGGACAGTGTCAGGGCCAGATGTAGGACGAGCATCTAGGCCTTAGTTCGGGACAGTTTCACGGTCTTGGGACTAAATTCAGTGCCTGAGGCAGGCACAGCCTAAGGGCTTCAGTTAGCATAAGAGGCAGGACATTAGCTAGTGACAGTGTCAGTTTAACATGTAGGGATAGTGTCAGGAAATGACCTAAGGATAGTGTGAAGACCTTTGTTACTGAGACTCTCAGGGCCTTATTCAGAACCAGTGTTAGGGCTTCAGGTAGGGACAGCATCAGAGCCTGACTTAGGGAGAGCGATAGGGTCTGAGTGAGTCCTAGTATCAGACCCTTAGCTGGGGACACTGTCAGGGCATGACTTAGGAGCAGCCTCAGGGCCTCTGTTGGATCAGCCTTAGGGTCTTAGTTAAATATATGACCATGGTCTGAGTTAGTCACAGAATCAAGGCCTGAGTTAGTTAGGGAAAGCTGCAGGGCCTCACTTAGGGACAGCGTCAGGGCTTACTTTGGGGGAGTTTCAGGACCTTGGTAAGACATGGGTCAGGATATTAGCTCCGGATAATGTCAGGACTTTAGATATTGATGGCAGCAGCCCTTAGTTAGAGACAGTGTCATGCCCGGAGTTACGACTAGCATCAGAGCCTTTGTTAGGTACACTTTACGGGACTGAGTTAGGAGTAGAGTCAGGGCCTTAGTTAGTGACAGTGTCAGGGCCTGACTTCGGGAGAGCGACAGGGCCTGAGTGAGGCCTAGCATCAGGCCCTTTGCTGGGCACACTGTCAGGGCATGACTTTGGAGCAGCATCAGCGTCTTTGCTGGATCAGCATTAAGGTCTTCGTGAAATACATGATCAGGGCCTGAGTTAGTCACAGCTTCAAGGCTTCAGTTAAGGAAAGCTTCAGGGCCTGAGTTAGGGACAGCCTCAGGTCTTCACTTATGGACAGCATTAGGGCTTACTTTGGGACAGTTTCAGGACCTTGGAAAGACATAGGTCAGGATATTAGCTCAGGATAATGTCAGGACTTTACATAGTGATGGCAGCAGGGCCTTACTTACAGACACTTTGAGGGCCTGAGTTAGGCCTAGCAGCAGTGACTTTGTTAGATACAGTGTAAGGGACTGAGTTAGGAGTAGTGTCAGGGCCTTGCTTAGGGACAGTGTCAGGGTCTGACTTAGGTGTACTGTCAGAGACCTAGTTAGGGACAGTGCTAGGGCCTGAGTTACGATTCGTGTCAAGGCCTTATTTAGGTCCAATTTCAGGACCTTAGTTTGGACTAGCATCAGAGACATTGTTAGGAATCGTATGAGGGCCTGAGTTAGGCGTACTGTCAGGGCCTTAGCTAGGGACAGTGTTAGGGCCTGAGTTAGGATTAGTGTCAAGGCCTTATTTAAGACCAATTTTAGGGCTTTAGTTTGGACTAGCAACAGAGCCTTTGTTAGGTATCATTTCGGGGCCTAAGTTAAGTGTAGTGCCAGGGCCATTGTTAGGGAAAGTATCAGGGCCTGACTTAGGATAAGTTCAGGGCCTTAGCCAGGGAAAAGGTCAGGGCCTTAGTAAGGGATATTATCAGGACCTGAATTAGCAGTAGTGTCAAAAATCCTTAGTGAGGAAAGTTAGGAATAAGTCAGGACTCAGGCCCTGACACTGTCCTTAACTATGTCCCTGGCACTACTCGTAACACAGGCCCTGATCTGATTCCTATCATAGGCCCTGACACTGGTCTTAACTAAGGCCCGGACACTGGCCCTAACTAAAGCTGTGACGCTACACTTAACTCAGGCACTGACACTGTCCCTAACAAAGCCTCTAACACTACTCCTAACTCAGGCCCTGACACTGTCTCTAACTAAGGCCCTGATACTACTACGAACTCAGCACTGGCACTGTCTCTAACTTAGGCCCTGACTCTACTCCTAACTCAGGAACTGACACAGTCACTAACTAAGGCCCTGACATTGTTCATAACTCACACCCTAACACTCCTCCTAAATCATGCCCTGGCAATGTCCCTAACTAAGGCCTTGACACTATTCCTAACTCAGGCACTAATACAATACCTAAGGAAGGCCCTGACATTACTCCTAACTCAGGCCCTGAAAAGGTCCCTAACTAAGGCCGACAAAACTCCTAACTCAGGCACTGACACTGTCCCAAAATAAGGCCCTGAATCTATTCCTAACTGAGGCGCTGATACAACACCTAACGAAGGCACTGATGCTACCCCTAACTAAGGCACTGACACCACTCCTAACTCAGGCAATGACACAGTCCATAACAAAGGCCCTGACACTATTCCCAACTCAGGCTCTGACAGTGTACGTAACTAAAACCCTGACACTACAGCTAAATCAGTCACTGACAGTGTCCCTAACAAGGGCCCTCACTCTACTCCCAACTCAGTCACTGACATTTTCCCTAATTGAGGCAATGATACTACTCCCAACACAGGAACTAAGGATCTGGATCATTGTGATGACAAGCGCCATGGAGCACTGTGATGACAAGTGTCATGGAGAATTGTGATGATAAGTGCATGGAGCATTGTGATGACAAGGGCCATGGAGCATTGTGATGACAGGGGTCATGGAGAATTGTGATGACAAGGGCCATGGAGCATTGTGATGACAAGGGCCATGGATCATTGTGATGACAGGGGTCATGGAGAATTGTGATGACAAGGGCCATGGAGCATTGTGATGACAAGGGCCATGGATCATTGTGATGACAGTGGTTATGGAGCATTGTGATGAAAGGTGTCATGGCTCATTGTGATGACAGGGGGCCTGGAGCATTGTGATGACAGGGTTCATGGGGCATTGTGATGAAAAGGGCCTTGGAGCATTGTGATGAAAGTGGTCATATGGCATTTTGAATGATAGGGGCCATGGAACATTGTGATGACAAGTGTCATGGAGCCTTGTAATGACAGGGTGCATGGAACATTGTGATGTCACCGCCATGTAGCATTTTAGACAGGGGTCAAGGAGTATTGTGATGATAAGTGCGTGGAACATTGCTAAGACAGGTGTCATGGAGCATTGTGATGATAAGGGCATGGAGCCTTGTGATGACATGGGGCATGGAACATTGTAATGAAAGGGGGCATGGAGCATTGTGATGACAGGGGGCATGGAGCACTTTGATGAAAAGAGCATGGAGCATTGTGAGGCAAGTCTCATGGAGCATTGTGTTGAGAGTGGGCTTGGAGCATTGTGGTGAGAGGGGGCATGAAACTTTGTGATGACAATGGCATGGAGCATTGTGAGAAAAGTGTTAAGGAGAGTTGTGATGAAAGGGGTCATGGAAGACTCTGATTACAGGGGCCATGGAGCATTGTAATGACAAAGACAAGTAGCATTGTGATGACATGGCTCAGGGAACATTGTGGGGAAATGGGTCATGGGGCATTGTGATGACAGGGGTTATGGAGCATTGTGATGAAAGCGGCCATGGAACATTGTGATGAAAGGGGTCAAGGATCATTGTTATTACAGGGATCATGGAGCATTGTGATGACAAGCGCCAGGCTCATTGTGAGGAAAGGGGTAATAGAGAATTGTTATCAAAGGGGTCATGGATCATTGTGATTACAGTGGTCATGGAGCCTTGTGATGACAAGCGCCCTGGAGCTTTGTGATGACAAGGGCCATGGAGAATTGTAAGGAAAGGGGTCATGGAGCATTGTGATGAACTTGGTCATGGAGCTTTCTTATGACAATGTTCGTAGCGCATTTTGATGAAAGGGGTCATGGAGCATTGTGATGGAAGGGGTCATGGGGCATTGTGATGAGAAGGGCCATGGAGCATTGTGATGAAAGGGTTCATGGAGCACTGTGATGATAAGAGCATGGAGCCTTGTGATGAAAATGGTCATGGAGCATTGTGATGAAAAGGGGTCATGGAGCATTGTGATGAACAGGGCACGTGGAGAATTGTGATGAAAGTGGTCATGGAGAATTGTGATTAAAGATGACTGGGAGCATTGTGATGAAAGGGGACATGGGGCATTGTGATTACAGGGAATCGAGGAGCATTGTTTTGACAAGCTCCAGGGATCATTGTGATGAAAGGGAAAAAGGAGAATTGTGATGAAAGTAATCATGGATCATTGTGATGACAGGGATCATGGAGCATTGTTACGAAAAGAGCAAAGGAGCACTGTGATGACAAGGGCCATGGATCATGGTGATGACAGGGATCAGGGAGCATTGTAATGACAGGGCTCATGGAGCATTGTGATGACAATGGTCATGGAAAATTTTGATGAAAGGGGTCATGGAGCATTGTGCTGAAAGTGGTCATGGATCTTTGTGATGACATGCACCAGGGAGCATTGTGATGACAAGGGCCATGGATCATTGTGATGACAGTGGTTATGGGGCATTGTGATGAAAGGTGTCATGGCTCATTGTGATGACAGGGGGCCTGGAGCATTGTGATGACTGGGTTCATGGGGCATTTTGATGACAGGGGCCTTGGAGCATTGTGATGAAAGTGGTCATATGGCATTTTGTATGATAGGGGCCATGTAACATTGTGATGACAAGTGTCATGGAGCCTTGTAATGACAGGGTGCATGGAACATTGTGACGTCACCGCCATGTACCATTTTAGACAAGGGTCAAGGAGTATTGTGATGATAAGTGCGTGGAACATTGCGAAGACAGGTGTCATGGAGCATTGTGATGATAAGGGCATGGAGCCTTGTGATGACAGGGGGCATGGAACATTGTAATGAAAGGGGGCATGGAGCACTGTGTTGAAAAGGGCATGGAGCATTGTGAGACAAGTCTCATGGAGCATTGTGTTGAGAGTGGGCTTGGAGCATTGTGGTGACAGGGGGCATGAAACTTTGTGATGACAATGGCATGGAGTATTATGAGAAAAGTGTTAAGGAGAGTTGTGATTAAACGGGTCATGGAAGACTGATGATAGGGGACATGGAGCATTGTAATGAGAAAGACAAGTAGCATTGTGATGACATGGCTCAGGGAGCATTGTGGGGAAATGGGTCATGGGGCATTGTGATGACAGGGGTTATGGAGCATTGTGATGACAAGTGCCAAGGATCATTGTGAGGAAAGGGGTCATGGAGAATTGTTATCAAAGGGGTCATGGATCATTGTGATTACAGTGGTCATGGAGCCTTGTGATGACAAGCGCCATGGAGCTTTGTGATGACAAGAGCCATCAGCATTATAAGGGAAGGGGTCATGGAGCATTGTGATGAACGTGGTCATGGAGCTTTCTTATGACAATGTTCATGGCGCATTTTGATGAAAGGGGTCATGGAGCATTGTGATGGAAGGGGTCATGGGGCATTGTGATGAGAAGGGCCATGGAGCATTGTGATGAAAGGGTTCATGGAGCACTGTGATGATAAGGGCATGGAGACTTGTGATGAAAGCGGCCATGGAACATTGTGATGAAAGTGGTCAAGGATCATTGTGATTACCGGGATCATGGAGCATTGTGATGACAAGTGCCAAGGATCATTGTGAGGAAAGGGGTCATGGAGAATTGTTATCAAAGGGGTCATGGATCATTGTGATTACAGTGGTCATGGAGCCTTGTGATGACAAGCGCCATGGAGCTTTGTGATGACAAGAGCCATCAGCATTATAAGGGAAGGGGTCATGGAGCATTGTGATGAACGTGGTCATGGAGCTTTCTTATGACAATGTTCATGGCGCATTTTGATGAAAGGGGTCATGGAGCATTGTGATGGAAGGGGTCTTGGGGCATTGTGATGAGAAGGGCCATGGAGCATTGTGATGAGAGGGTTCATGGAGCACTGTGATGATAAGGGCATGGAGACTTGTGATGAAAATGGTCATGGAGCATTGTGATGAAAAGGTGTCATGGAGCATTGTGATGAACAAGGCACGTGGAGCATTGTGATGAAAGTGCTCATGGAGAATTGTGATGAAAGATGTCTGGGAGCATTGTGATGAATGGGGCCATGGTGCATTGCGATGACAAGGGGTCATGGAGCATTGTGATGACAAGCGCCATGGGGCATTTTGATGGCAAGAGCCATGGAATATTGTGATGATAAGGTTCATGGACCACTGTGCTGAATGTGGTCATGGAGCATTGTGATGCAAAGTGCCATGGAGCATTGTGATGACGAGCGTCATGGAGTTTGTGATGAAATGTCTCATGGAACATTGTGATGACAGGGGTCGTGGAGCACTATGATTACATTGAACATGGAGCATTGTGATGACAAAGGCCATGGAGCATTGTGATGAGAAGGGCATGGAACATTGTGATGACAAAGTCATAGAGCAGTGCGATGAAAGGATTAATGGAGCATTGTGATGAAAGCGGTTATGGAGCACTGTGATTACAGGGGTAATTGTGATGCATTGTGATGTAAGCGGACATTAGACAGGGGTAATGGAACATTCTGATGAAAGTTTTCATGGCTCATTGTGATGAAAAGGGGCATGGAGCATTGTGAGGAAAAGTGTTATGGAGCACTGTGATTACAGGTGTAATTTAGAGCATTGTGATAAATGGGGACATGGAGCAATTTGATGATAGGGGTCATGGGGCATTGTGAGGACAAGGGCCATGAAGCATTGTGAAGACAAGGGTCATTTGGCTTTGTGAATGACAGGGGACCTGGAGCATTGTGATGACAAGGGTAATGGAGCACTGTGATGACCGGGGTCATGGAGCATTGTGATGACAGGGGACATGGAGCATTGTGATGATAGGAGTCACGGGGCATTGTGATGACAGGGGGCATGGAGCATTATGATCACAAGAGCATGGAACATTGTGAGACAAGGGTCATGGGCCAATGTGATGACATGGGGTATGGAGCATTGTGATGACAATGGTATGTAGCATTGCAATGACAAGGGTCATGAAGCATTGCGATGAGAGTGGTCATGGAGCTTTGGGATGCCAGGGGTCATGGAGCATTGTGATGACAATGGTCATGGCGCATTTTGATGAAAGGGGTCACGGAGCATTGTGATGGAAGGGGTCATGGAGCATTGTGATGACAGGGGTCATGGGGCATTGTGATGATAAGGGCGTGGAGCATTGTGATGACAGTGGTCATGGAACATTGTGACGATAAGGGCATGGAGCCTAGTGAGGGACAGTCTAGTGGTCTTGGGACTAAATTCAGTGCCTGAGGTAGGCACAGCATAAAGTCTTTAGTTAGCATAAGATGTAGGATAGTAACTCGGGACAGGGTTAGGGTGAAGGCTAGGAATCGTGTCAGGAAATGACCTAAAGATAGTGTGAAGACCTCTGTTACTGAGAATATCAGGGCCTTATTCAGAACCAGTTTTAGGGCTTCAGCTAGGGACAGTATCAGGGCCTGACTTAGGGAGAGCGACAGGGTCTGAGTGAGGCCTAATGTCAGGCCCTCAGCTGGGGACACTGTCAGGGAGTGACGTAGGAGCACTATCAGTGCCTTTGTTGGATCAGCTTTAGGCTCTTAGTTAAAGATGAGCAGAGCCCTAGTTAGTCACAGCGTCAAGGCCTCAGTTAGGGAAAGCTTCAGGGCCTGAGTTACGGACAGCCTCAGGTCTTCACTTAAAGACAGTGACAGGGCTTTCTTAGGGAGAGTGTCAAGACCTTGGTTAGAAATGGGTCAGGATATTATCTCAGGAGAGTGTCAGGATTTTAGTTATTGCTGGCAGCAGGGCCTATATTAGGGACAGATTCTGGGCCTTTGTTAGAGACAGTGTCATGGCCTTAGTTAGGCGTAGTCAGGGCCGTAGTTAGGGAGAGCATTAGGGTTTCAGTCAGCATAAGATGCAGGAGATTATCTCGGGACAGAGTCAGGTTCCAGGCCAGAGATAGTGAAAGGAAATGACCAAGGGATAACGAGAAGACCTTAGTCATTGAGAGCCTCAGGGCCTTAGTTAGCAGCAGCGTGAGGGCCTTAATCAGGACCAGTGCCAGGGCTTGATGTACGGACAGCGTTAGCGCCTGACAAAGGTACAGCAACAGAGGCCTGGGGCCTGAGTAAGGGACAGTATCAGGGCATGACTTAGGAGCAGCATAAAGGCCTCTGTACGATCAGCATTAGGGTCTTCGTTAAAGATATTATCAAGGCCTCTGTTAGGAACAGCCTCAAGGTCTCACTTAGGGACAGCGTCAGGGCTTACTTTGGGAAAGTTTCAGGACCTTGGTAAGACATGGGTCAGGATATTAGCTCAGGATAATGTCAGGTGTTCAGATATTGACGGCATCAGGGCCTTAGTTAGAGGCAGTGTCAGGCCTAAGTTAGGACTAGCATCAGAGCCTTTGTTAGGTACACTGTCAGTGACGGAGTTAGGTGTAGTGTCAGGGCCTTAGTTAGGGACAGTGTCAGGACCTGCGTTAGGACGCGCTTCCAGGCCTCAGTTAGGGACAGGTTCACGGCCTCGGACCTAAATTCAGGGCCTCATTTAGGGACAGAATCACAGATTTAGCTAGCATAAGAGGATCTACAGCTGAAAGCAACTTGAACACCACCACAAGCAGATGCAGAAGTGAACCATGCACGCTCCTATGAAGGACTATTCCACAGCAGTTGAGTACATTTTGTTTAAAGTTAGTAACACTATAAAATTATGTTTTTAAGAAAACCATATTCAAAAGATGAAAGAATCTCGTTCTAAAGAATCTCTTTAGCTAATCTCGATATTAGCTAAAGAGAAGGTTAGGTTAAGATCTAGGGATAGTTTCAGGAAATGACCTAGGGATAGTGTCAAGACCTTGGTTACTTAGAGCATCAGGGCCTAATTAAGGACCAGTGAGTGTCAGGGCTTCGGGTAGGGACAGCGTCAGAGCCTGACTTAGGGAGAGCGACAGGGCCTGAGTGAGGCCTAGCGTCAGGGCCTTAGCTAGGGACAGTGTCAGGGCATGACTTAGGAGCAACATAAGAGCCAAAGTAGGATCAGCCTCAGGGGCTATGTTAAAGATATTATCAGGGCCTCTGTTAGGGACAGCCTCAAGGCCTCACTTAGGGAGAGCATCAGGGCTTCCTTAGGGAGAGTTTCAGGACCTTGGTAAGAGATGAGTTAGGATATTAGCTCAGGATAATGTCAGGACTTTAGATATTGATGGTAGCAGGGCCTAAGTAAGGGACAGTGTCAAGGCGTTAGTTAGGAGTAGCGGGCCCCTGATAGGTCCAGTGTCAGGTCCTCAGTTAGCAATAGTGTTAGGGCCTTAGTTAGGGACAGTGTCAGGGCCAGATGTAGGACGAGCATCTAGGCCTTAGTTCGGGACAGTTTCACGGTCTTGGGACTAAATTCAGTGCCTGAGGCAGGCACAGCCTAAGGGCTTCAGTTAGCATAAGAGGCAGGACATTAGCTAGTGACAGTGTCAGTTTAACATGTAGGGATAGTGTCAGGAAATGACCTAAGGATAGTGTGAAGACCTTTGTTACTGAGACTCTCAGGGCCTTATTCAGAACCAGTGTTAGGGCTTCAGGTAGGGACAGCATCAGAGCCTGACTTAGGGAGAGCGATAGGGTCTGAGTGAGTCCTAGTATCAGACCCTTAGCTGGGGACACTGTCAGGGCATGACTTAGGAGCAGCCTCAGGGCCTCTGTTGGATCAGCCTTAGGGTCTTAGTTAAATATATGACCATGGTCTGAGTTAGTCACAGAATCAAGGCCTGAGTTAGTTAGGGAAAGCTGCAGGGCCTCACTTAGGGACAGCGTCAGGGCTTACTTTGGGGGAGTTTCAGGACCTTGGTAAGACATGGGTCAGGATATTAGCTCCGGATAATGTCAGGACTTTAGATATTGATGGCAGCAGCCCTTAGTTAGAGACAGTGTCATGCCCGGAGTTACGACTAGCATCAGAGCCTTTGTTAGGTACACTTTACGGGACTGAGTTAGGAGTAGAGTCAGGGCCTTAGTTAGTGACAGTGTCAGGGCCTGACTTCGGGAGAGCGACAGGGCCTGAGTGAGGCCTAGCATCAGGCCCTTTGCTGGGCACACTGTCAGGGCATGACTTTGGAGCAGCATCAGCGTCTTTGCTGGATCAGCATTAAGGTCTTCGTGAAATACATGATCAGGGCCTGAGTTAGTCACAGCTTCAAGGCTTCAGTTAAGGAAAGCTTCAGGGCCTGAGTTAGGGACAGCCTCAGGTCTTCACTTATGGACAGCATTAGGGCTTACTTTGGGACAGTTTCAGGACCTTGGAAAGACATAGGTCAGGATATTAGCTCAGGATAATATCAGGACTTTACATAGTGATGGCAGCAGGGCCTTACTTACAGACACTTTGAGGGCCTGAGTTAGGCCTAGCAGCAGTGACTTTGTTAGATACAGTGTAAGGGACTGAGTTAGGAGTAGTGTCAGGGCCTTGCTTAGGGACAGTGTCAGGGTCTGACTTAGGTGTACTGTCAGAGACCTAGTTAGGGACAGTGCTAGGGCCTGAGTTACGATTCGTGTCAAGGCCTTATTTAGGTCCAATTTCAGGACCTTAGTTTGGACTAGCATCAGAGACATTGTTAGGAATCGTATGAGGGC
Organism: Balaenoptera physalus; assembly: GCF_965194825.1. Lineage (NCBI taxonomy): Eukaryota > Metazoa > Chordata > Mammalia > Artiodactyla > Balaenopteridae > Balaenoptera > Balaenoptera physalus. The sequence goes on from NW_028125205.1 coordinate 84,579, forward strand.
CTGAGTTAGGCGTACTGTCAGGGCCTTAGCTAGGGACAGTGTTAGGGCCTGAGTTAGGATTAGTGTCAAGGCCTTATTTAAGACCAATTTTAGGGCTTTAGTTTGGACTAGCAACAGAGCCTTTGTTAGGTATCATTTCGGGGCCTAAGTTAAGTGTAGTGCCAGGGCCATTGTTAGGGAAAGTATCAGGGCCTGACTTAGGATAAGTTCAGGGCCTTAGCCAGGGAAAAGGTCAGGGCCTTAGTAAGGGATATTATCAGGACCTGAATTAGCAGTAGTGTCAAAAATCCTTAGTGAGGAAAGTTAGGAATAAGTCAGGACTCAGGCCCTGACACTGTCCTTAACTATGTCCCTGGCACTACTCGTAACACAGGCCCTGATCTGATTCCTATCATAGGCCCTGACACTGGTCTTAACTAAGGCCCGGACACTGGCCCTAACTAAAGCTGTGACGCTACACTTAACTCAGGCACTGACACTGTCCCTAACAAAGCCTCTAACACTACTCCTAACTCAGGCCCTGACACTGTCTCTAACTAAGGCCCTGATACTACTACGAACTCAGCACTGGCACTGTCTCTAACTTAGGCCCTGACTCTACTCCTAACTCAGGAACTGACACAGTCACTAACTAAGGCCCTGACATTGTTCATAACTCACACCCTAACACTCCTCCTAAATCATGCCCTGGCAATGTCCCTAACTAAGGCCTTGACACTATTCCTAACTCAGGCACTGATACAATACCTAAGGAAGGCCCTGACATTACTCCTAACTCAGGCCCTGAAAAGGTCCCTAACTAAGGCCGACAAAACTCCTAACTCAGGCACTGACACTGTCCCAAAATAAGGCCCTGAATCTATTCCTAACTGAGGCGCTGATACAACACCTAACGAAGGCACTGATGCTACCCCTAACTAAGGCACTGACACCACTCCTAACTCAGGCAATGACACAGTCCATAACAAAGGCCCTGACACTATTCCCAACTCAGGCTCTGACAGTGTACGTAACTAAAACCCTGACACTACAGCTAAATCAGTCACTGACAGTGTCCCTAACAAGGGCCCTCACTCTACTCCCAACTCAGTCACTGACATTTTCCCTAATTGAGGCAATGATACTACTCCCAACACAGGAACTAAGGATCTGGATCATTGTGATGACAAGCGCCATGGAGCACTGTGATGACAAGTGTCATGGAGAATTGTGATGATAAGTGCATGGAGCATTGTGATGACAAGGGCCATGGAGCATTGTGATGACAGGGGTCATGGAGAATTGTGATGACAAGGGCCATGGAGCATTGTGATGACAAGGGCCATGGATCATTGTGATGACAGTGGTTATGGAGCATTGTGATGAAAGGTGTCATGGCTCATTGTGATGACAGGGGGCCTGGAGCATTGTGATGACAGGGTTCATGGGGCATTGTGATGAAAAGGGCCTTGGAGCATTGTGATGAAAGTGGTCATATGGCATTTTGAATGATAGGGGCCATGGAACATTGTGATGACAAGTGTCATGGAGCCTTGTAATGACAGGGTGCATGGAACATTGTGATGTCACCGCCATGTAGCATTTTAGACAGGGGTCAAGGAGTATTGTGATGATAAGTGCGTGGAACATTGCTAAGACAGGTGTCATGGAGCATTGTGATGATAAGGGCATGGAGCCTTGTGATGACATGGGGCATGGAACATTGTAATGAAAGGGGGCATGGAGCATTGTGATGACAGGGGGCATGGAGCACTTTGATGAAAAGAGCATGGAGCATTGTGAGGCAAGTCTCATGGAGCATTGTGTTGAGAGTGGGCTTGGAGCATTGTGGTGAGAGGGGGCATGAAACTTTGTGATGACAATGGCATGGAGCATTGTGAGAAAAGTGTTAAGGAGAGTTGTGATGAAAGGGGTCATGGAAGACTCTGATTACAGGGGACATGGAGCATTGTAATGACAAAGACAAGTAGCATTGTGATGACATGGCTCAGGGAACATTGTGGGGAAATGGGTCATGGGGCATTGTGATGACAGGGGTTATGGAGCATTGTGATGAAAGCGGCCATGGAACATTGTGATGAAAGGGGTCAAGGATCATTGTTATTACAGGGATCATGGAGCATTGTGATGACAAGCGCCAGGCTCATTGTGAGGAAAGGGGTAATAGAGAATTGTTATCAAAGGGGTCATGGATCATTGTGATTACAGTGGTCATGGAGCCTTGTGATGACAAGCGCCCTGGAGCTTTGTGATGACAAGGGCCATGGAGAATTGTAAGGAAAGGGGTCATGGAGCATTGTGATGAACTTGGTCATGGAGCTTTCTTATGACAATGTTCGTAGCGCATTTTGATGAAAGGGGTCATGGAGCATTGTGATGGAAGGGGTCATGGGGCATTGTGATGAGAAGGGCCATGGAGCATTGTGATGAAAGGGTTCATGGAGCACTGTGATGATAAGAGCATGGAGCCTTGTGATGAAAATGGTCATGGAGCATTGTGATGAAAAGGGGTCATGGAGCATTGTGATGAACAGGGCACGTGGAGAATTGTGATGAAAGTGGTCATGGAGAATTGTGATTAAAGATGACTGGGAGCATTGTGATGAAAGGGGACATGGGACATTGTGATTACAGGGAATCGAGGAGCATTGTTTTGACAAGCTCCAGGGATCATTGTGATGAAAGGGAAAAAGGAGAATTGTGATGAAAGTAATCATGGATCATTGTGATGACAGGGATCATGGAGCATTGTTACGAAAAGAGCAAAGGAGCACTGTGATGACAAGGGCCATGGATCATGGTGATGACAGGGATCAGGGAGCATTGTAATGACAGGGCTCATGGAGCATTGTGATGACAATGGTCATGGAAAATTTTGATGAAAGGGGTCATGGAGCATTGTGCTGAAAGTGGTCATGGATCTTTGTGATGACATGCACCAGGGAGCATTGTGATGACAAGGGCCATGGATCATTGTGATGACAGTGGTTATGGGGCATTGTGATGAAAGGTGTCATGGCTCATTGTGATGACAGGGGGCCTGGAGCATTGTGATGACTGGGTTCATGGGGCATTTTGATGACAGGGGCCTTGGAGCATTGTGATGAAAGTGGTCATATGGCATTTTGTATGATAGGGGCCATGTAACATTGTGATGACAAGTGTCATGGAGCCTTGTAATGACAGGGTGCATGGAACATTGTGACGTCACCGCCATGTACCATTTTAGACAAGGGTCAAGGAGTATTGTGATGATAAGTGCGTGGAACATTGCGAAGACAGGTGTCATGGAGCATTGTGATGATAAGGGCATGGAGCCTTGTGATGACAGGGGGCATGGAACATTGTAATGAAAGGGGGCATGGAGCACTGTGTTGAAAAGGGCATGGAGCATTGTGAGACAAGTCTCATGGAGCATTGTGTTGAGAGTGGGCTTGGAGCATTGTGGTGACAGGGGGCATGAAACTTTGTGATGACAATGGCATGGAGTATTATGAGAAAAGTGTTAAGGAGAGTTGTGATTAAACGGGTCATGGAAGACTGATGATAGGGGACATGGAGCATTGTAATGAGAAAGACAAGTAGCATTGTGATGACATGGCTCAGGGAGCATTGTGGGGAAATGGGTCATGGGGCATTGTGATGACAGGGGTTATGGAGCATTGTGATGACAAGTGCCAAGGATCATTGTGAGGAAAGGGGTCATGGAGAATTGTTATCAAAGGGGTCATGGATCATTGTGATTACAGTGGTCATGGAGCCTTGTGATGACAAGCGCCATGGAGCTTTGTGATGACAAGAGCCATCAGCATTATAAGGGAAGGGGTCATGGAGCATTGTGATGAACGTGGTCATGGAGCTTTCTTATGACAATGTTCATGGCGCATTTTGATGAAAGGGGTCATGGAGCATTGTGATGGAAGGGGTCATGGGGCATTGTGATGAGAAGGGCCAGGGAGCATTGTGATGAAAGGGTTCATGGAGCACTGTGATGATAAGGGCATGGAGACTTGTGATGAAAGCGGCCATGGAACATTGTGATGAAAGTGGTCAAGGATCATTGTGATTACCGGGATCATGGAGCATTGTGATGACAAGTGCCAAGGATCATTGTGAGGAAAGGGGTCATGGAGAATTGTTATCAAAGGGGTCATGGATCATTGTGATTACAGTGGTCATGGAGCCTTGTGATGACAAGCGCCATGGAGCTTTGTGATGACAAGAGCCATCAGCATTATAAGGAAAGGGGTCATGGAGCATTGTGATGAACGTGGTCATGGAGCTTTCTTATGACAATGTTCATGGCGCATTTTGATGAAAGGGGTCATGGAGTATTGTGATGGAAGGGGTCATGGGGCATTGTGATGAGAAGGGCCATGGAGCATTGTGATGAAAGGGTTCATGGAGCACTGTGATGATAAGGGCATGGAGACTTGTGATGAAAATGGTCATGGAGCATTGTGATGAAAAGGTGTCATGGAGCATTGTGATGAACAAGGCACGTGGAGCATTGTGATGAAAGTGCTCATGGAGAATTGTGATGAAAGATGTCTGGGAGCATTGTGATGAATGGGGCCATGGTGCATTGCGATGACAAGGGGTCATGGAGCATTGTGATGACAAGCGCCATGGGGCATTTTGATGGCAAGAGCCATGGAATATTGTGATGATAAGGTTCATGGACCACTGTGCTGAATGTGGTCATGGAGCATTGTGATGCAAAGTGCCATGGAGCATTGTGATGACGAGCGTCATGGAGTTTGTGATGAAATGTCTCATGGAACATTGTGATGACAGGGGTCGTGGAGCACTATGATTACATTGAACATGGAGCATTGTGATGACAAAGGCCATGGAGCATTGTGATGAGAAGGGCATGGAACATTGTGATGACAAAGTCATAGAGCAGTGCGATGAAAGGATTAATGGAGCATTGTGATGAAAGCGGTTATGGAGCACTGTGATTACAGGGGTAATTGTGATGCATTGTGATGTAAGCGGACATTAGACAGGGGTAATGGAACATTCTGATGAAAGTTTTCATGGCTCATTGTGATGAAAAGGGGCATGGAGCATTGTGAGGAAAAGTGTTATGGAGCACTGTGATTACAGGTGTAATTTAGAGCATTGTGATAAACGGGGACATGGAGCAATTTGATGATAGGGGTCATGGGGCATTGTGAGGACAAGGGCCATGAAGCATTGTGAAGACAAGGGTCATTTGGCTTTGTGAATGACAGGGGACCTGGAGCATTGTGATGACAAGGGTAATGGAGCACTGTGATGACCGGGGTCATGGAGCATTGTGATGACAGGGGACATGGAGCATTGTGATGATAGGAGTCACGGGGCATTGTGATGACAGGGGGCATGGAGCATTATGATCACAAGAGCATGGAACATTGTGAGACAAGGGTCATGGGCCAATGTGATGACATGGGGTATGGAGCATTGTGATGACAATGGTATGTAGCATTGCAATGACAAGGGTCATGAAGCATTGCGATGAGAGTGGTCATGGAGCTTTGGGATGCCAGGGGTCATGGAGCATTGTGATGACAATGGTCATGGCGCATTTTGATGAAAGGGGTCACGGAGCATTGTGATGGAAGGGGTCATGGAGCATTGTGATGACAGGGGTCATGGGGCATTGTGATGATAAGGGCGTGGAGCATTGTGATGACAGTGGTCATGGAACATTGTGACGATAAGGGCATGGAGCCTAGTGAGGGACAGTCTAGCGGTCTTGGGACTAAATTCAGTGCCTGAGGTAGGCACAGCATAAGGTCTTTAGTTAGCATAAGACGTAGGATAGTAACTCGGGACAGGGTTAGGGTGAAGGCTAGGAATCGTGTCAGGAAATGACCTAAAGATAGTGTGAAGACCTCTGTTACTGAGAATATCAGGGCCTTATTCAGAACCAGTGTTAGGGCTTCAGCTAGGGACAGTATCAGGGCCTGACTTAGGGAGAGCGACAGGGTCTGAGTGAGGCCTAATGTCAGGCCCTCAGCTGGGGACACTGTCAGGGAGTGACGTAGGAGCACTATCAGTGCCTTTGTTGGATCAGCTTTAGGCTCTTAGTTAAAGATGAGCAGAGCCCTAGTTAGTCACAGCGTCAAGGCCTCAGTTAGGGAAAGCTTCAGGGCCTGAGTTACGGACAGCCTCAGGTCTTCACTTAAAGACAGTGACAGGGCTTTCTTAGGGAGAGTGTCAAGACCTTGGTTAGAAATGGGTCAGGATATTATCTCAGGAGAGTGTCAGGATTTTAGTTATTGCTGGCAGCAGGGCCTATATTAGGGACAGATTCTGGGCCTTTGTTAGAGACAGTGTCATGGCCTTAGTTAGGCGTAGTCAGGGCCGTAGTTAGGGAGAGCATTAGGGTTTCAGTCAGCATAAGATGCAGGAGATTATCTCGGGACAGAGTCAGGTTCCAGGCCAGAGATAGTGAAAGGAAATGACCAAGGGATAACGAGAAGACCTTAGTCATTGAGAGCCTCAGGGCCTTAGTTAGCAGCAGCGTGAGGGCCTTAATCAGGACCAGTGCCAGGGCTTGATGTACGGACAGCGTTAGCGCCTGACAAAGGTACAGCAACAGAGGCCTGGGGCCTGAGTAAGGGACAGTATCAGGGCATGACTTAGGAGCAGCATAAAGGCCTCTGTACGATCAGCATTAGGGTCTTCGTTAAAGATATTATCAAGGCCTCTGTTAGGAACAGCCTCAAGGTCTCACTTAGGGACAGCGTCAGGGCTTACTTTGGGAAAGTTTCAGGACCTTGGTAAGACATGGGTCAGGATATTAGCTCAGGATAATGTCAGGTGTTCAGATATTGACGGCATCAGGGCCTTAGTTAGAGGCAGTGTCAGGCCTAAGTTAGGACTAGCATCAGAGCCTTTGTTAGGTACACTGTCAGTGACGGAGTTAGGTGTAGTGTCAGGGCCTTAGTTAGGGACAGTGTCAGGACCTGCGTTAGGACGCGCTTCCAGGCCTCAGTTAGGGACAGGTTCACGGCCTCGGACCTAAATTCAGGGCCTCATTTAGGGACAGAATCACAGATTTAGCTAGCATAAGAGGATCTACAGCTGAAAGCAACTTGAACACCACCACAAGCAGATGCAGAAGTGAACCATGCACGCTCCTATGAAGGACTATTCCACAGCAGTTGAGTACATTTTGTTTAAAGTTAGTAACACTATAAAATTATGTTTTTAAGAAAACCATATTCAAAAGATGAAAGAATCTCGTTCTAAAGAATCTCTTTAGCTAATCTCGATATTAGCTAAAGAGAAGGTTAGGTTAAGATCTAGGGATAGTTTCAGGAAATGACCTAGGGATAGTGTCAAGACCTTGGTTACTTAGAGCATCAGGGCCTAATTAAGGACCAGTGAGTGTCAGGGCTTCGGGTAGGGACAGCGTCAGAGCCTGACTTAGGGAGAGCGACAGGGCCTGAGTGAGGCCTAGCGTCAGGGCCTTAGCTAGGGACAGTGTCAGGGCATGACTTAGGAGCAACATAAGAGCCAAAGTAGGATCAGCCTCAGGGGCTATGTTAAAGATATTATCAGGGCCTCTGTTAGGGACAGCCTCAAGGCCTCACTTAGGGAGAGCATCAGGGCTTCCTTAGGGAGAGTTTCAGGACCTTGGTAAGAGATGAGTTAGGATATTAGCTCAGGATAATGTCAGGACTTTAGATATTGATGGTAGCAGGGCCTAAGTAAGGGACAGTGTCAAGGCGTTAGTTAGGAGTAGCGGGCCCCTGATAGGTCCAGTGTCAGGTCCTCAGTTAGCAATAGTGTTAGGGCCTTAGTTAGGGACAGTGTCAGGGCCAGATGTAGGACGAGCATCTAGGCCTTAGTTCGGGACAGTTTCACGGTCTTGGGACTAAATTCAGTGCCTGAGGCAGGCACAGCCTAAGGGCTTCAGTTAGCATAAGAGGCAGGACATTAGCTAGTGACAGTGTCAGTTTAACATGTAGGGATAGTGTCAGGAAATGACCTAAGGATAGTGTGAAGACCTTTGTTACTGAGACTCTCAGGGCCTTATTCAGAACCAGTGTTAGGGCTTCAGGTAGGGACAGCATCAGAGCCTGACTTAGGGAGAGCGATAGGGTCTGAGTGAGTCCTAGTATCAGACCCTTAGCTGGGGACACTGTCAGGGCATGACTTAGGAGCAGCCTCAGGGCCTCTGTTGGATCAGCCTTAGGGTCTTAGTTAAATATATGACCATGGTCTGAGTTAGTCACAGAATCAAGGCCTGAGTTAGTTAGGGAAAGCTGCAGGGCCTCACTTAGGGACAGCGTCAGGGCTTACTTTGGGGGAGTTTCAGGACCTTGGTAAGACATGGGTCAGGATATTAGCTCCGGATAATGTCAGGACTTTAGATATTGATGGCAGCAGCCCTTAGTTAGAGACAGTGTCATGCCCGGAGTTACGACTAGCATCAGAGCCTTTGTTAGGTACACTTTACGGGACTGAGTTAGGAGTAGAGTCAGGGCCTTAGTTAGTGACAGTGTCAGGGCCTGACTTCGGGAGAGCGACAGGGCCTGAGTGAGGCCTAGCATCAGGCCCTTTGCTGGGCACACTGTCAGGGCATGACTTTGGAGCAGCATCAGCGTCTTTGCTGGATCAGCATTAAGGTCTTCGTGAAATACATGATCAGGGCCTGAGTTAGTCACAGCTTCAAGGCTTCAGTTAAGGAAAGCTTCAGGGCCTGAGTTAGGGACAGCCTCAGGTCTTCACTTATGGACAGCATTAGGGCTTACTTTGGGACAGTTTCAGGACCTTGGAAAGACATAGGTCAGGATATTAGCTCAGGATAATATCAGGACTTTACATAGTGATGGCAGCAGGGCCTTACTTACAGACACTTTGAGGGCCTGAGTTAGGCCTAGCAGCAGTGACTTTGTTAGATACAGTGTAAGGGACTGAGTTAGGAGTAGTGTCAGGGCCTTGCTTAGGGACAGTGTCAGGGTCTGACTTAGGTGTACTGTCAGAGACCTAGTTAGGGACAGTGCTAGGGCCTGAGTTACGATTCGTGTCAAGGCCTTATTTAGGTCCAATTTCAGGACCTTAGTTTGGACTAGCATCAGAGACATTGTTAGGAATCGTATGAGGGCCTGAGTTAGGCGTACTGTCAGGGCCTTAGCTAGGGACAGTGTTAGGGCCTGAGTTAGGATTAGTGTCAAGGCCTTATTTAAGACCAATTTTAGGGCTTTAGTTTGGACTAGCAACAGAGCCTTTGTTAGGTATCATTTCGGGGCCTAAGTTAAGTGTAGTGCCAGGGCCATTGTTAGGGAAAGTATCAGGGCCTGACTTAGGATAAGTTCAGGGCCTTAGCCAGGGAAAAGGTCAGGGCCTTAGTAAGGGATATTATCAGGACCTGAATTAGCAGTAGTGTCAAAAATCCTTAGTGAGGAAAGTTAGGAATAAGTCAGGACTCAGGCCCTGACACTGTCCTTAACTATGTCCCTGGCACTACTCGTAACACAGGCCCTGATCTGATTCCTATCATAGGCCCTGACACTGGTCTTAACTAAGGCCCGGACACTGGCCCTAACTAAAGCTGTGACGCTACACTTAACTCAGGCACTGACACTGTCCCTAACAAAGCCTCTAATACTACTCCTAACTCAGGCCCTGACACTGTCTCTAACTAAGGCCCTGATACTACTACGAACTCAGCACTGGCACTGTCTCTAACTTAGGCCCTGACTCTACTCCTAACTCAGGAACTGACACAGTCACTAACTAAGGCCCTGACATTGTTCATAACTCACACCCTAACACTCCTCCTAAATCATGCCCTGGCAATGTCCCTAACTAAGGCCTTGACACTATTCCTAACTCAGGCACTGATACAATACCTAAGGAAGGCCCTGACATTACTCCTAACTCAGGCCCTGAAAAGGTCCCTAACTAAGGCCGACAAAACTCCTAACTCAGGCACTGACACTGTCCCAAAATAAGGCCCTGAATCTATTCCTAACTGAGGCGCTGATACAATACCTAACGAAGGCACTGATGCTACCCCTAACTAAGGCACTGACACCACTCCTAACTCAGGCAATGACACAGTCCATAACAAAGGCCCTGACACTATTCCCAACTCAGGCTCTGACAGTGTACGTAACTAAAACCCTGACACTACAGCTAAATCAGTCACTGACAGTGTCCCTAACAAGGGCCCTCACACTACTCCCAACTCAGTCACTGACATTTTCCCTAATTGAGGCAATGATACTACTCCCAACACAGGAACTAAGGATCTGGATCATTGTGATGACAAGCGCCATGGAGCACTGTGATGACAAGGGTCATGGAGAATTGTGATGATAAGTGCATGGAGCATTGTGATGACAAGGGCCATGGAGCATTGTGATGACAGGGGTCATGGAGAATTGTGATGACAAGGGCCATGGAGCATTGTGATGACAGAGTTCATGGGGCATTGTGATGATAGTGGTCATGGAGCATTGTGATGAAAGTGGTCATGGAGGATTGTGATGAAAAGCGCTATGGAGCATTGTGATGACAGGGGTCATGGAGCATTGTGAGGACAAGTGCCATGGAGCATTGTGATGATAGGAGTCATGGGGCATTGTGATGACAGGGATCTTGGAGCTTTGTGGTGAAAGGGGTCATGGAATATTGTGATTACAACGACCTGGAGCATTGTGATGACAAGGTTCATGGAGCATTGTGATGACAATCACCATGGATCATTGTGATTAGTGGGGTAATGGAGCATTGTCATCAAAGGGGTCATGGATCATTGTGATTACAGGGAATCGAGGAGCATTGTTTTGACAAGCTCCAGGGATCACTGTGATGAAAGGGGAAAAGGAGAATTGTGATGAAAGGAATCATGGATCATTGTGATGACAGGGATCATGGAGCATTGTTACGACAAGAGCGAAGGAGCACTGTGATGACAAGGGCCATGGATCATGGTGATGACAGGGGTCAGGGAGCATTGTAATGACAGGGCTCATGGAGCATTGTGATGACAATGGTCATGGAGAATTTTGATGAAAGGGGTCATGGAGCATTGTGCTGAAAGTGGTCATGGATCTTTGTGATTACATGCACCAGGGAGCATTGTGATGACAAGGGCCATGGATCATTGTGATGACAGTGGTTATGGAGCATTGTGATGAAAGGTGTCATGGCTCATTGTGATGACAGGGGGCCTGGAGCATTGTGATGACAGGGTTCATGGGGCATTGTGATGAAAAGGGCCTTGGAGCATTGTGATGAAAGTGGTCATATGGCATTTTGAATGATAGGGGCCATGGAACATTGTGATGACAAGTGTCATGGAGCCTTGTAATGACAGGGTGCATGGAACATTGTGATGTCACCGCCATGTAGCATTTTAGACAGGGGTCAAGGAGTATTGTGATGATAAGTGCGTGGAACATTGCTAAGACAGGTGTCATGGAGCATTGTGATGATAAGGGCATGGAGCCTTGTGATGACATGGGGCATGGAACATTGTAATGAAAGGGGGCATGGAGCATTGTGATGACAGGGGGCATGGAGCACTTTGATGAAAAGAGCATGGAGCATTGTGAGGCAAGTCTCATGGAGCATTGTGTTGAGAGTGGGCTTGGAGCATTGTGGTCAGAGGGGGCATGAAACTTTGTGATGACAATGGCATGGAGCATTGTGAGAAAAGTGTTAAGGAGAGTTGTGATGAAAGGGGTCATGGAAGACTCTGATTACAGGGGACATGGAGCATTGTAATGACAAAGACAAGTAGCATTGTGATGACATGGCTCAGGGAACATTGTGGGGAAATGGGTCATGGGGCATTGTGATGACAGGGGTTATGGAGCATTGTGATGAAAGCGGCCATGGAACATTGTGATGAAAGGGGTCAAGGATCATTGTGATTACAGGGATCATGGAGCATTGTGATGACAAGCGCCAAGGCTCATTGTGAGGAAAGGGGTAATAGAGAATTGTTATCAAAGGGGTCATGGATCATTGTGATTACAGTGGTCATGGAGCCTTGTGATGACAAGCGCCCTGGAGCTTTGTGATGACAAGGGCCATGGAGAATTGTAAGGAAAGGGGTCATGGAGCATTGTGATGAACGTGGTCATGGAGCTTTCTTATGACAATGTTCATAGCGCATTTTGATGAAAGGGGTCATGGAGCATTGTGATGGAAGGGGTCATGGGGCATTGTGATGAGAAGGGCCATGGAGCATTGTGATGAAAGGGTTCATGGAGCACTGTGATGATAAGAGCATGGAGCCTTGTGATGAAAATGGTCATGGAGCATTGTGATGAAAAGGGGTCATGGAGCATTGTGATGAACAGGGCACGTGGAGAATTGTGATGAAAGTGGTCATGGAGAATTGTGATTAAAGATGACTGGGAGCATTGTGATGAAAGGGGACATGGGGCATTGTGATTACAGGGAATCGAGGAGCATTGTTTTGACAAGCTCCAGGGATCATTGTGATGAAAGGGAAAAAGGAGAATTGTGATGAAAGTAATCATGGATCATTGTGATGACAGGGATCATGGAGCATTGTTACGAAAAGAGCAAAGGAGCACTGTGATGACAAGGGCCATGGATCATGGTGATGACAGGGATCAGGGAGCATTGTAATGACAGGGCTCATGGAGCATTGTGATGACAATGGTCATGGAAAATTTTGATGAAAGGGGTCATGGAGCATTGTGCTGAAAGTGGTCATGGATCTTTGTGATGACATGCACCAGGGAGCATTGTGATGACAAGGGCCATGGATCATTGTGATGACAGTGGTTATGGGGCATTGTGATGAAAGGTGTCATGGCTCATTGTGATGACAGGGGGCCTGGAGCATTGTGATGACTGGGTTCATGGGGCATTTTGATGACAGGGTCCTTGGAGCATTGTGATGAAAGTGGTCATATGGCATTTTGTATGATAGGGGCCATGTAACATTGTGATGACAAGTGTCATGGAGCCTTGTAATTACAGGGTGCATGGAACATTGTGACGTCACCGCCATGTACCATTTTAGACAAGGGTCAAGGAGTATTGTGATGATAAGTGCGTGGAACATTGCGAAGACAGGTGTCATGGAGCATTGTGATGATAAGGGCATGGAGCCTTGTGATGACAGGGGGCATGGAACATTGTAATGAAAGGGGGCATGGAGCACTGTGTTGAAAAGGGCATGGAGCATTGTGAGACAAGTCTCATGGAGCATTGTGTTGAGAGTGGGCTTGGAGCATTGTGGTGACAGGGGGCATGAAACTTTGTGATGACAATGGCATGGAGTATTATGAGAAAAGTGTTAAGGAGAGTTGTGATTAAACGGGTCATGGAAGACTGATGATAGGGGACATGGAGCATTGTAATGAGAAAGACAAGTAGCATTGTGATGACATGGCTCAGGGAGCATTGTGGGGAAATGGGTCATGGGGCATTGTGATGACAGGGGTTATGGAGCATTGTGATGACAAGTGCCAAGGATCATTGTGAGGAAAGGGGTCATGGAGAATTGTTATCAAAGGGGTCATGGATCATTGTGATTACAGTGGTCATGGAGCCTTGTGATGACAAGCGCCATGGAGCTTTGTGATGACAAGAGCCATCAGCATTATAAGGGAAGGGGTCATGGAGCATTGTGATGAACGTGGTCATGGAGCTTTCTTATGACAATGTTCATGGCGCATTTTGATGAAAGGGGTCATGGAGCATTGTGATGGAAGGGGTCATGGGGCATTGTGATGAGAAGGGCCATGGAGCATTGTGATGAAAGGGTTCATGGAGCACTGTGATGATAAGGGCATGGAGACTTGTGATGAAAGCGGCCATGGAACATTGTGATGAAAGTGGTCAAGGATCATTGTGATTACCGGGATCATGGAGCATTGTGATGACAAGTGCCAAGGATCATTGTGAGGAAAGGGGTCATGGAGAATTGTTATCAAAGGGGTCATGGATCATTGTGATTACAGTGGTCATGGAGCCTTGTGATGACAAGCGCCATGGAGCTTTGTGATGACAAGAGCCATCAGCATTATAAGGGAAGGGGTCATGGAGCATTGTGATGAACGTGGTCATGGAGCTTTCTTATGACAATGTTCATGGCGCATTTTGATGAAAGGGGTCATGGAGCATTGTGATGGAAGGGGTCATGGGGCATTGTGATGAGAAGGGCCATGGAGCATTGTGATGAGAGGGTTCATGGAGCACTGTGATGATAAGGGCATGGAGACTTGTGATGAAAATGGTCATGGAGCATTGTGATGAAAAGGTGTCATGGAGCATTGTGATGAACAAGGCACGTGGAGCATTGTGATGAAAGTGCTCATGGAGAATTGTGATGAAAGATGTCTGGGAGCATTGTGATGAATGGGGCCATGGTGCATTGCGATGACAAGGGGTCATGGAGCATTGTGATGACAAGCGCCATGGGGCATTTTGATGGCAAGAGCCATGGAATATTGTGATGATAAGGTTCATGGACCACTGTGCTGAATGTGGTCATGGAGCATTGTGATGCAAAGTGCCATGGAGCATTGTGATGACGAGCGTCATGGAGTTTGTGATGAAATGTCTCATGGAACATTGTGATGACAGGGGTCGTGGAGCACTATGATTACATTGAACATGGAGCATTGTGATGACAAAGGCCATGGAGCATTGTGATGAGAAGGGCATGGAACATTGTGATGACAAAGTCATAGAGCAGTGCGATGAAAGGATTAATGGAGCATTGTGATGAAAGCGGTTATGGAGCACTGTGATTACAGGGGTAATTGTGATGCATTGTGATGTAAGCGGACATTAGACAGGGGTAATGGAACATTCTGATGAAAGTTTTCATGGCTCATTGTGATGAAAAGGGGCATGGAGCATTGTGAGGAAAAGTGTTATGGAGCACTGTGATTACAGGTGTAATTTAGAGCATTGTGATAAATGGGGACATGGAGCAATTTGATGATAGGGGTCATGGGGCATTGTGAGGACAAGGGCCATGAAGCATTGTGAAGACAAGGGTCATTTGGCTTTGTGAATGACAGGGGACCTGGAGCATTGTGATGACAAGGGTAATGGAGCACTGTGATGACCGGGGTCATGGAGCATTGTGATGACAGGGGACATGGAGCATTGTGATGATAGGAGTCACGGGGCATTGTGATGACAGGGGGCATGGAGCATTATGATCACAAGAGCATGGAACATTGTGAGACAAGGGTCATGGGCCAATGTGATGACATGGGGTATGGAGCATTGTGATGACAATGGTATGTAGCATTGCAATGACAAGGGTCATGAAGCATTGCGATGAGAGTGGTCATGGAGCTTTGGGATGCCAGGGGTCATGGAGCATTGTGATGACAATGGTCATGGCGCATTTTGATGAAAGGGGTCACGGAGCATTGTGATGGAAGGGGTCATGGAGCATTGTGATGACAGGGGTCATGGGGCATTGTGATGATAAGGGCGTGGAGCATTGTGATGACAGTGGTCATGGAACATTGTGACGATAAGGGCATGGAGCCTAGTGAGGGACAGTCTAGCGGTCTTGGGACTAAATTCAGTGCCTGAGGTAGGCACAGCATAAGGTCTTTAGTTAGCATAAGACGTAGGATAGTAACTCGGGACAGGGTTAGGGTGAAGGCTAGGAATCGTGTCAGGAAATGACCTAAAGATAGTGTGAAGACCTCTGTTACTGAGAATATCAGGGCCTTATTCAGAACCAGTGTTAGGGCTTCAGCTAGGGACAGTATCAGGGCCTGACTTAGGGAGAGCGACAGGGTCTGAGTGAGGCCTAATGTCAGGCCCTCAGCTGGGGACACTGTCAGGGAGTGACGTAGGAGCACTATCAGTGCCTTTGTTGGATCAGCTTTAGGCTCTTAGTTAAAGATGAGCAGAGCCCTAGTTAGTCACAGCGTCAAGGCCTCAGTTAGGGAAAGCTTCAGGGCCTGAGTTACGGACAGCCTCAGGTCTTCACTTAAAGACAGTGACAGGGCTTTCTTAGGGAGAGTGTCAAGACCTTGGTTAGAAATGGGTCAGGATATTATCTCAGGAGAGTGTCAGGATTTTAGTTATTGCTGGCAGCAGGGCCTATATTAGGGACAGATTCTGGGCCTTTGTTAGAGACAGTGTCATGGCCTTAGTTAGGCGTAGTCAGGGCCGTAGTTAGGGAGAGCATTAGGGTTTCAGTCAGCATAAGATGCAGGAGATTATCTCGGGACAGAGTCAGGTTCCAGGCCAGAGATAGTGAAAGGAAATGACCAAGGGATAACGAGAAGACCTTAGTCATTGAGAGCCTCAGGGCCTTAGTTAGCAGCAGCGTGAGGGCCTTAATCAGGACCAGTGCCAGGGCTTGATGTACGGACAGCGTTAGCGCCTGACAAAGGTACAGCAACAGAGGCCTGGGGCCTGAGTAAGGGACAGTATCAGGGCATGACTTAGGAGCAGCATAAAGGCCTCTGTACGATCAGCATTAGGGTCTTCGTTAAAGATATTATCAAGGCCTCTGTTAGGAACAGCCTCAAGGTCTCACTTAGGGACAGCGTCAGGGCTTACTTTGGGAAAGTTTCAGGACCTTGGTAAGACATGGGTCAGGATATTAGCTCAGGATAATGTCAGGTGTTCAGATATTGACGGCATCAGGGCCTTAGTTAGAGGCAGTGTCAGGCCTAAGTTAGGACTAGCATCAGAGCCTTTGTTAGGTACACTGTCAGTGACGGAGTTAGGTGTAGTGTCAGGGCCTTAGTTAGGGACAGTGTCAGGACCTGCGTTAGGACGCGCTTCCAGGCCTCAGTTAGGGACAGGTTCACGGCCTCGGACCTAAATTCAGGGCCTCATTTAGGGACAGAATCACAGATTTAGCTAGCATAAGAGGATCTACAGCTGAAAGCAACTTGAACACCACCACAAGCAGATGCAGAAGTGAACCATGCACGCTCCTATGAAGGACTATTCCACAGCAGTTGAGTACATTTTGTTTAAAGTTAGTAACACTATAAAATTATGTTTTTAAGAAAACCATATTCAAAAGATGAAAGAATCTCGTTCTAAAGAATCTCTTTAGCTAATCTCGATATTAGCTAAAGAGAAGGTTAGGTTAAGATCTAGGGATAGTTTCAGGAAATGACCTAGGGATAGTGTCAAGACCTTGGTTACTTAGAGCATCAGGGCCTAATTAAGGACCAGTGAGTGTCAGGGCTTCGGGTAGGGACAGCGTCAGAGCCTGACTTAGGGAGAGCGACAGGGCCTGAGTGAGGCCTAGCGTCAGGGCCTTAGCTAGGGACAGTGTCAGGGCATGACTTAGGAGCAACATAAGAGCCAAAGTAGGATCAGCCTCAGGGGCTATGTTAAAGATATTATCAGGGCCTCTGTTAGGGACAGCCTCAAGGCCTCACTTAGGGAGAGCATCAGGGCTTCCTTAGGGAGAGTTTCAGGACCTTGGTAAGAGATGAGTTAGGATATTAGCTCAGGATAATGTCAGGACTTTAGATATTGATGGTAGCAGGGCCTAAGTAAGGGACAGTGTCAAGGCGTTAGTTAGGAGTAGCGGGCCCCTGATAGGTCCAGTGTCAGGTCCTCAGTTAGCAATAGTGTTAGGGCCTTAGTTAGGGACAGTGTCAGGGCCAGATGTAGGACGAGCATCTAGGCCTTAGTTCGGGACAGTTTCACGGTCTTGGGACTAAATTCAGTGCCTGAGGCAGGCACAGCCTAAGGGCTTCAGTTAGCATAAGAGGCAGGACATTAGCTAGTGACAGTGTCAGTTTAACATGTAGGGATAGTGTCAGGAAATGACCTAAGGATAGTGTGAAGACCTTTGTTACTGAGACTCTCAGGGCCTTATTCAGAACCAGTGTTAGGGCTTCAGGTAGGGACAGCATCAGAGCCTGACTTAGGGAGAGCGATAGGGTCTGAGTGAGTCCTAGTATCAGACCCTTAGCTGGGGACACTGTCAGGGCATGACTTAGGAGCAGCCTCAGGGCCTCTGTTGGATCAGCCTTAGGGTCTTAGTTAAATATATGACCATGGTCTGAGTTAGTCACAGAATCAAGGCCTGAGTTAGTTAGGGAAAGCTGCAGGGCCTCACTTAGGGACAGCGTCAGGGCTTACTTTGGGGGAGTTTCAGGACCTTGGTAAGACATGGGTCAGGATATTAGCTCCGGATAATGTCAGGACTTTAGATATTGATGGCAGCAGCCCTTAGTTAGAGACAGTGTCATGCCCGGAGTTACGACTAGCATCAGAGCCTTTGTTAGGTACACTTTACGGGACTGAGTTAGGAGTAGAGTCAGGGCCTTAGTTAGTGACAGTGTCAGGGCCTGACTTCGGGAGAGCGACAGGGCCTGAGTGAGGCCTAGCATCAGGCCCTTTGCTGGGCACACTGTCAGGGCATGACTTTGGAGCAGCATCAGCGTCTTTGCTGGATCAGCATTAAGGTCTTCGTGAAATACATGATCAGGGCCTGAGTTAGTCACAGCTTCAAGGCTTCAGTTAAGGAAAGCTTCAGGGCCTGAGTTAGGGACAGCCTCAGGTCTTCACTTATGGACAGCATTAGGGCTTACTTTGGGACAGTTTCAGGACCTTGGAAAGACATAGGTCAGGATATTAGCTCAGGATAATGTCAGGACTTTACATAGTGATGGCAGCAGGGCCTTACTTACAGACACTTTGAGGGCCTGAGTTAGGCCTAGCAGCAGTGACTTTGTTAGATACAGTGTAAGGGACTGAGTTAGGAGTAGTGTCAGGGCCTTGCTTAGGGACAGTGTCAGGGTCTGACTTAGGTATACTGTCAGAGACCTAGTTAGGGACAGTGCTAGGGCCTGAGTTACGATTCGTGTCAAGGCCTTATTTAGGTCCAATTTCAGGACCTTAGTTTGGACTAGCATCAGAGACATTGTTAGGAATCGTATGAGGGCCTGAGTTAGGCGTACTGTCAGGGCCTTAGCTAGGGACAGTGTTAGGGCCTGAGTTAGGATTAGTGTCAAGGCCTTATTTAAGACCAATTTTAGGGCTTTAGTTTGGACTAGCAACAGAGCCTTTGTTAGGTATCATTTCGGGGCCTAAGTTAAGTGTAGTGCCAGGGCCATTGTTAGGGAAAGTATCAGGGCCTGACTTAGGATAAGTTCAGGGCCTTAGCCAGGGAAAAGGTCAGGGCCTTAGTAAGGGATATTATCAGGACCTGAATTAGCAGTAGTGTCAAAAATCCTTAGTGAGGAAAGTTAGGAATAAGTCAGGACTCAGGCCCTGACACTGTCCTTAACTATGTCCCTGGCACTACTCGTAACACAGGCCCTGATCTGATTCCTATCATAGGCCCTGACACTGGTCTTAACTAAGGCCCGGACACTGGCCCTAACTAAAGCTGTGACGCTACACTTAACTCAGGCACTGACACTGTCCCTAACAAAGCCTCTAACACTACTCCTAACTCAGGCCCTGACACTGTCTCTAACTAAGGCCCTGATACTACTACGAACTCAGCACTGGCACTGTCTCTAACTTAGGCCCTGACTCTACTCCTAACTCAGGAACTGACACAGTCACTAACTAAGGCCCTGACATTGTTCATAACTCACACCCTAACACTCCTCCTAAATCATGCCCTGGCAATGTCCCTAACTAAGGCCTTGACACTATTCCTAACTCAGGCACTGATACAATACCTAAGGAAGGCCCTGACATTACTCCTAACTCAGGCCCTGAAAAGGTCCCTAACTAAGGCCGACAAAACTCCTAACTCAGGCACTGACACTGTCCCAAAATAAGGCCCTGAATCTATTCCTAACTGAGGCGCTGATACAACACCTAACGAAGGCACTGATGCTACCCCTAACTAAGGCACTGACACCACTCCTAACTCAGGCAATGACACAGTCCATAACAAAGGCCCTGACACTATTCCCAACTCAGGCTCTGACAGTGTACGTAACTAAAACCCTGACACTACAGCTAAATCAGTCACTGACAGTGTCCCTAACAAGGGCCCTCACTCTACTCCCAACTCAGTCACTGACATTTTCCCTAATTGAGGCAATGATACTACTCCCAACACAGGAACTAAGGATCTGGATCATTGTGATGACAAGCGCCATGGAGCACTGTGATGACAAGGGTCATGGAGAATTGTGATGATAAGTGCATGGAGCATTGTGATGACAAGGGCCATGGAGCATTGTGATGACAGGGGTCATGGAGAATTGTGATGACAAGGGCCATGGAGCATTGTGATGACAGAGTTCATGGGGCATTGTGATGATAGTGGTCATGGAGCATTGTGATGAAAGTGGTCATGGAGGATTGTGATGAAAAGCGCTATGGAGCATTGTGATGACAGGGGTCATGGAGCATTGTGAGGACAAGTGCCATGGAGCATTGTGATGATAGGAGTCATGGGGCATTGTGATGACAGGGATCTTGGAGCTTTGTGGTGAAAGGGGTCATGGAATATTGTGATTACAACGACCTGGAGCATTGTGATGACAAGGTTCATGGAGCATTGTGATGACAATCACCATGGATCATTGTGATTAGTGGGGTAATGGAGCATTGTCATCAAAGGGGTCATGGATCATTGTGATTACAGGGAATCGAGGAGCATTGTTTTGACAAGCTCCAGGGATCACTGTGATGAAAGGGGAAAAGGAGAATTGTGATGAAAGGAATCATGGATCATTGTGATGACAGGGATCATGGAGCATTGTTACGACAAGAGCGAAGGAGCACTGTGATGACAAGGGCCATGGATCATGGTGATGACAGGGGTCAGGGAGCATTGTAATGACAGGGCTCATGGAGCATTGTGATGACAATGGTCATGGAGAATTTTGATGAAAGGGGTCATGGAGCATTGTGCTGAAAGTGGTCATGGATCTTTGTGATTACATGCACCAGGGAGCATTGTGATGACAAGGGCCATGGATCATTGTGATGACAGTGGTTATGGAGCATTGTGATGAAAGGTGTCATGGCTCATTGTGATGACAGGGGGCCTGGAGCATTGTGATGACAGGGTTCATGGGGCATTGTGATGAAAAGGGCCTTGGAGCATTGTGATGAAAGTGGTCATATGGCATTTTGAATGATAGGGGCCATGGAACATTGTGATGACAAGTGTCATGGAGCCTTGTAATGACAGGGTGCATGGAACATTGTGATGTCACCGCCATGTAGCATTTTAGACAGGGGTCAAGGAGTATTGTGATGATAAGTGCGTGGAACATTGCTAAGACAGGTGTCATGGAGCATTGTGATGATAAGGGCATGGAGCCTTGTGATGACATGGGGCATGGAACATTGTAATGAAAGGGGGCATGGAGCATTGTGATGACAGGGGGCATGGAGCACTTTGATGAAAAGAGCATGGAGCATTGTGAGGCAAGTCTCATGGAGCATTGTGTTGAGAGTGGGCTTGGAGCATTGTGGTGAGAGGGGGCATGAAACTTTGTGATGACAATGGCATGGAGCATTGTGAGAAAAGTGTTAAGGAGAGTTGTGATGAAAGGGGTCATGGAAGACTCTGATTACAGGGGACATGGAGCATTGTAATGACAAAGACAAGTAGCATTGTGATGACATGGCTCAGGGAACATTGTGGGGAAATGGGTCATGGGGCATTGTGATGACAGGGGTTATGGAGCATTGTGATGAAAGCGGCCATGGAACATTGTGATGAAAGGGGTCAAGGATCATTGTGATTACAGGGATCATGGAGCATTGTGATGACAAGCGCCAAGGCTCATTGTGAGGAAAGGGGTAATAGAGAATTGTTATCAAAGGGGTCATGGATCATTGTGATTACAGTGGTCATGGAGCCTTGTGATGACAAGCGCCCTGGAGCTTTGTGATGACAAGGGCCATGGAGAATTGTAAGGAAAGGGGTCATGGAGCATTGTGATGAACGTGGTCATGGAGCTTTCTTATGACAATGTTCATAGCGCATTTTGATGAAAGGGGTCATGGAGCATTGTGATGGAAGGGGTCATGGGGCATTGTGATGAGAAGGGCCATGGAGCATTGTGATGAAAGGGTTCATGGAGCACTGTGATGATAAGAGCATGGAGCCTTGTGATGAAAATGGTCATGGAGCATTGTGATGAAAAGGGGTCATGGAGCATTGTGATGAACAGGGCACGTGGAGAATTGTGATGAAAGTGGTCATGGAGAATTGTGATTAAAGATGACTGGGAGCATTGTGATGAAAGGGGACATGGGGCATTGTGATTACAGGGAATCGAGGAGCATTGTTTTGACAAGCTCCAGGGATCATTGTGATGAAAGGGAAAAAGGAGAATTGTGATGAAAGTAATCATGGATCATTGTGATGACAGGGATCATGGAGCATTGTTACGAAAAGAGCAAAGGAGCACTGTGATGACAAGGGCCATGGATCATGGTGATGACAGGGATCAGGGAGCATTGTAATGACAGGGCTCATGGAGCATTGTGATGACAATGGTCATGGAAAATTTTGATGAAAGGGGTCATGGAGCATTGTGCTGAAAGTGGTCATGGATCTTTGTGATGACATGCACCAGGGAGCATTGTGATGACAAGGGCCATGGATCATTGTGATGACAGTGGTTATGGGGCATTGTGATGAAAGGTGTCATGGCTCATTGTGATGACAGGGGGCCTGGAGCATTGTGATGACTGGGTTCATGGGGCATTTTGATGACAGGGTCCTTGGAGCATTGTGATGAAAGTGGTCATATGGCATTTTGTATGATAGGGGCCATGTAACATTGTGATGACAAGTGTCATGGAGCCTTGTAATTACAGGGTGCATGGAACATTGTGACGTCACCGCCATGTACCATTTTAGACAAGGGTCAAGGAGTATTGTGATGATAAGTGCGTGGAACATTGCGAAGACAGGTGTCATGGAGCATTGTGATGATAAGGGCATGGAGCCTTGTGATGACAGGGGGCATGGAACATTGTAATGAAAGGGGGCATGGAGCACTGTGTTGAAAAGGGCATGGAGCATTGTGAGACAAGTCTCATGGAGCATTGTGTTGAGAGTGGGCTTGGAGCATTGTGGTGACAGGGGGCATGAAACTTTGTGATGACAATGGCATGGAGTATTATGAGAAAAGTGTTAAGGAGAGTTGTGATTAAACGGGTCATGGAAGACTGATGATAGGGGACATGGAGCATTGTAATGAGAAAGACAAGTAGCATTGTGATGACATGGCTCAGGGAGCATTGTGGGGAAATGGGTCATGGGGCATTGTGATGACAGGGGTTATGGAGCATTGTGATGACAAGTGCCAAGGATCATTGTGAGGAAAGGGGTCATGGAGAATTGTTATCAAAGGGGTCATGGATCATTGTGATTACAGTGGTCATGGAGCCTTGTGATGACAAGCGCCATGGAGCTTTGTGATGACAAGAGCCATCAGCATTATAAGGGAAGGGGTCATGGAGCATTGTGATGAACGTGGTCATGGAGCTTTCTTATGACAATGTTCATGGCGCATTTTGATGAAAGGGGTCATGGAGCATTGTGATGGAAGGGGTCATGGGGCATTGTGATGAGAAGGGCCATGGAGCATTGTGATGAAAGGGTTCATGGAGCACTGTGATGATAAGGGCATGGAGACTTGTGATGAAAGCGGCCATGGAACATTGTGATGAAAGTGGTCAAGGATCATTGTGATTACCGGGATCATGGAGCATTGTGATGACAAGTGCCAAGGATCATTGTGAGGAAAGGGGTCATGGAGAATTGTTATCAAAGGGGTCATGGATCATTGTGATTACAGTGGTCATGGAGCCTTGTGATGACAAGCGCCATGGAGCTTTGTGATGACAAGAGCCATCAGCATTATAAGGAAAGGGGTCATGGAGCATTGTGATGAACGTGGTCATGGAGCTTTCTTATGACAATGTTCATGGCGCATTTTGATGAAAGGGGTCATGGAGCATTGTGATGGAAGGGGTCATGGGGCATTGTGATGAGAAGGGCCATGGAGCATTGTGATGAAAGGGTTCATGGAGCACTGTGATGATAAGGGCATGGAGACTTGTGATGAAAATGGTCATGGAGCATTGTGATGAAAAGGTGTCATGGAGCATTGTGATGAACAAGGCACGTGGAGCATTGTGATGAAAGTGCTCATGGAGAATTGTGATGAAAGATGTCTGGGAGCATTGTGATGAATGGGGCCATGGTGCATTGCGATGACAAGGGGTCATGGAGCATTGTGATGACAAGCGCCATGGGGCATTTTGATGGCAAGAGCCATGGAATATTGTGATGATAAGGTTCATGGACCACTGTGCTGAATGTGGTCATGGAGCATTGTGATGCAAAGTGCCATGGAGCATTGTGATGACGAGCGTCATGGAGTTTGTGATGAAATGTCTCATGGAACATTGTGATGACAGGGGTCGTGGAGCACTATGATTACATTGAACATGGAGCATTGTGATGACAAAGGCCATGGAGCATTGTGATGAGAAGGGCATGGAACATTGTGATGACAAAGTCATAGAGCAGTGCGATGAAAGGATTAATGGAGCATTGTGATGAAAGCGGTTATGGAGCACTGTGATTACAGGGGTAATTGTGATGCATTGTGATGTAAGCGGACATTAGACAGGGGTAATGGAACATTCTGATGAAAGTTTTCATGGCTCATTGTGATGAAAAGGGGCATGGAGCATTGTGAGGAAAAGTGTTATGGAGCACTGTGATTACAGGTGTAATTTAGAGCATTGTGATAAACGGGGACATGGAGCAATTTGATGATAGGGGTCATGGGGCATTGTGAGGACAAGGGCCATGAAGCATTGTGAAGACAAGGGTCATTTGGCTTTGTGAATGACAGGGGACCTGGAGCATTGTGATGACAAGGGTAATGGAGCACTGTGATGACCGGGGTCATGGAGCATTGTGATGACAGGGGACATGGAGCATTGTGATGATAGGAGTCACGGGGCATTGTGATGACAGGGGGCATGGAGCATTATGATCACAAGAGCATGGAACATTGTGAGACAAGGGTCATGGGCCAATGTGATGACATGGGGTATGGAGCATTGTGATGACAATGGTATGTAGCATTGCAATGACAAGGGTCATGAAGCATTGCGATGAGAGTGGTCATGGAGCTTTGGGATGCCAGGGGTCATGGAGCATTGTGATGACAATGGTCATGGCGCATTTTGATGAAAGGGGTCACGGAGCATTGTGATGGAAGGGGTCATGGAGCATTGTGATGACAGGGGTCATGGGGCATTGTGATGATAAGGGCGTGGAGCATTGTGATGACAGTGGTCATGGAACATTGTGACGATAAGGGCATGGAGCCTAGTGAGGGACAGTCTAGCGGTCTTGGGACTAAATTCAGTGCCTGAGGTAGGCACAGCATAAGGTCTTTAGTTAGCATAAGACGTAGGATAGTAACTCGGGACAGGGTTAGGGTGAAGGCTAGGAATCGTGTCAGGAAATGACCTAAAGATAGTGTGAAGACCTCTGTTACTGAGAATATCAGGGCCTTATTCAGAACCAGTGTTAGGGCTTCAGCTAGGGACAGTATCAGGGCCTGACTTAGGGAGAGCGACAGGGTCTGAGTGAGGCCTAATGTCAGGCCCTCAGCTGGGGACACTGTCAGGGAGTGACGTAGGAGCACTATCAGTGCCTTTGTTGGATCAGCTTTAGGCTCTTAGTTAAAGATGAGCAGAGCCCTAGTTAGTCACAGCGTCAAGGCCTCAGTTAGGGAAAGCTTCAGGGCCTGAGTTACGGACAGCCTCAGGTCTTCACTTAAAGACAGTGACAGGGCTTTCTTAGGGAGAGTGTCAAGACCTTGGTTAGAAATGGGTCAGGATATTATCTCAGGAGAGTGTCAGGATTTTAGTTATTGCTGGCAGCAGGGCCTATATTAGGGACAGATTCTGGGCCTTTGTTAGAGACAGTGTCATGGCCTTAGTTAGGCGTAGTCAGGGCCGTAGTTAGGGAGAGCATTAGGGTTTCAGTCAGCATAAGATGCAGGAGATTATCTCGGGACAGAGTCAGGTTCCAGGCCAGAGATAGTGAAAGGAAATGACCAAGGGATAACGAGAAGACCTTAGTCATTGAGAGCCTCAGGGCCTTAGTTAGCAGCAGCGTGAGGGCCTTAATCAGGACCAGTGCCAGGGCTTGATGTACGGACAGCGTTAGCGCCTAACAAAGGTACAGCAACAGAGGCCTGGGGCCTGAGTAAGGGACAGTATCAGGGCATGACTTAGGAGCAGCATAAAGGCCTCTGTACGATCAGCATTAGGGTCTTCGTTAAAGATATTATCAAGGCCTCTGTTAGGAACAGCCTCAAGGTCTCACTTAGGGACAGCGTCAGGGCTTACTTTGGGAAAGTTTCAGGACCTTGGTAAGACATGGGTCAGGATATTAGCTCAGGATAATGTCAGGTGTTCAGATATTGACGGCAGCAGGGCCTTAGTTAGAGGCAGTGTCAGGCCTAAGTTAGGACTAGCATCAGAGCCTTTGTTAGGTACACTGTCAGTGACGGAGTTAGGTGTAGTGTCAGGGCCTTAGTTAGGGACAGTGTCAGGACCTGCGTTAGGACGCGCTTCCAGGCCTCAGTTAGGGACAGGTTCACGGCCTCGGACCTAAATTCAGGGCCTCATTTAGGGACAGAATCACAGATTTAGCTAGCATAAGAGGATCTATAGCTGAAAGCAACTTGAACACCACCACAAGCAGATGCAGAAGTGAACCATGCACGCTCCTATGAAGGACTATTCCACAGCAGTTGAGTACATTTTGTTTAAAGTTAGTAACACTATAAAATTATGTTTTTAAGAAAACCATATTCAAAAGATGAAAGAATCTCGTTCTAAAGAATCTCTTTAGCTAATCTCGATATTAGCTAAAGAGAAGGTTAGGTTAAGATCTAGGGATAGTTTCAGGAAATGACCTAGGGATAGTGTCAAGACCTTGGTTACTTAGAGCATCAGGGCCTAATTAAGGACCAGTGAGTGTCAGGGCTTCGGGTAGGGACAGCGTCAGAGCCTGACTTAGGGAGAGCGACAGGGCCTGAGTGAGGCCTAGCGTCAGGGCCTTAGCTAGGGACAGTGTCAGGGCATGACTTAGGAGCAACATAAGAGCCAAAGTAGGATCAGCCTCAGGGGCTATGTTAAAGATATTATCAGGGCCTCTGTTAGGGACAGCCTCAAGGCCTCACTTAGGGAGAGCATCAGGGCTTCCTTAGGGAGAGTTTCAGGACCTTGGTAAGAGATGAGTTAGGATATTAGCTCAGGATAATGTCAGGACTTTAGATATTGATGGTAGCAGGGCCTAAGTAAGGGACAGTGTCAAGGCGTTAGTTAGGAGTAGCGGGCCCCTGATAGGTCCAGTGTCAGGTCCTCAGTTAGCAATAGTGTTAGGGCCTTAGTTAGGGACAGTGTCAGGGCCAGATGTAGGACGAGCATCTAGGCCTTAGTTCGGGACAGTTTCACGGTCTTGGGACTAAATTCAGTGCCTGAGGCAGGCACAGCCTAAGGGCTTCAGTTAGCATAAGAGGCAGGACATTAGCTAGTGACAGTGTCTGTTTAACATGTAGGGATAGTGTCAGGAAATGACCTAAGGATAGTGTGAAGACCTTTGTTACTGAGACTCTCAGGGCCTTATTCAGAACCAGTGTTAGGGCTTCAGGTAGGGACAGCATCAGAGCCTGACTTAGGGAGAGCGATAGGGTCTGAGTGAGTCCTAGTATCAGACCCTTAGCTGGGGACACTGTCAGGGCATGACTTAGGAGCAGCCTCAGGGCCTCTGTTGGATCAGCCTTAGGGTCTTAGTTAAATATATGACCATGGTCTGAGTTAGTCACAGAATCAAGGCCTGAGTTAGTTAGGGAAAGCTGCAGGGCCTCACTTAGGTACAGCGTCAGGGCTTACTTTGGGGGAGTTTCAGGACCTTGGTAAGACATGGGTCAGGATATTAGCTCCGGATAATGTCAGGACTTTAGATATTGATGGCAGCAGCCCTTAGTTAGAGACAGTGTCATGCCCGGAGTTACGACTAGCATCAGAGCCTTTGTTAGGTACACTTTACGGGACTGAGTTAGGAGTAGAGTCAGGGCCTTAGTTAGTGACAGTGTCAGGGCCTGACTTCGGGAGAGCGACAGGGCCTGAGTGAGGCCTAGCATCAGGCCCTTTGCTGGGCACACTGTCAGGGCATGACTTTGGAGCAGCATCAGCGTCTTTGCTGGATCAGCATTAAGGTCTTCGTGAAATACATGATCAGGGCCTGAGTTAGTCACAGCTTCAAGGCTTCAGTTAAGGAAAGCTTCAGGGCCTGAGTTAGGGACAGCCTCAGGTCTTCACTTATGGACAGCATTAGGGCTTACTTTGGGACAGTTTCAGGACCTTGGAAAGACATAGGTCAGGATATTAGCTCAGGATAATATCAGGACTTTACATAGTGATGGCAGCAGGGCCTTACTTACAGACACTTTGAGGGCCTGAGTTAGGCCTAGCAGCAGTGACTTTGTTAGATACAGTGTAAGGGACTGAGTTAGGAGTAGTGTCAGGGCCTTGCTTAGGGACAGTGTCAGGGTCTGACTTAGGTGTACTGTCAGAGACCTAGTTAGGGACAGTGCTAGGGCCTGAGTTACGATTCGTGTCAAGGCCTTATTTAGGTCCAATTTCAGGACCTTAGTTTGGACTAGCATCAGAGACATTGTTAGGAATCGTATGAGGGCCTGAGTTAGGCGTACTGTCAGGGCCTTAGCTAGGGACAGTGTTAGGGCCTGAGTTAGGATTAGTGTCAAGGCCTTATTTAAGACCAATTTTAGGGCTTTAGTTTGGACTAGCAACAGAGCCTTTGTTAGGTATCATTTCGGGGCCTAAGTTAAGTGTAGTGCCAGGGCCATTGTTAGGGAAAGTATCAGGGCCTGACTTAGGATAAGTTCAGGGCCTTAGCCAGGGAAAAGGTCAGGGCCTTAGTAAGGGATATTATCAGGACCTGAATTAGCAGTAGTGTCAAAAATCCTTAGTGAGGAAAGTTAGGAATAAGTCAGGACTCAGGCCCTGACACTGTCCTTAACTATGTCCCTGGCACTACTCGTAACACAGGCCCTGATCTGATTCCTATCATAGGCCCTGACACTGGTCTTAACTAAGGCCCGGACACTGGCCCTAACTAAAGCTGTGACGCTACACTTAACTCAGGCACTGACACTGTCCCTAACAAAGCCTCTAACACTACTCCTAACTCAGGCCCTGACACTGTCTCTAACTAAGGCCCTGATACTACTACGAACTCAGCACTGGCACTGTCTCTAACTTAGGCCCTGACTCTACTCCTAACTCAGGAACTGACACAGTCACTAACTAAGGCCCTGACATTGTTCATAACTCACACCCTAACACTCCTCCTAAATCATGCCCTGGCAATGTCCCTAACTAAGGCCTTGACACTATTCCTAACTCAGGCACTGATACAATACCTAAGGAAGGCCCTGACATTACTCCTAACTCAGGCCCTGAAAAGGTCCCTAACTAAGGCCGACAAAACTCCTAACTCAGGCACTGACACTGTCCCAAAATAAGGCCCTGAATCTATTCCTAACTGAGGCGCTGATACAATACCTAACGAAGGCACTGATGCTACCCCTAACTAAGGCACTGACACCACTCCTAACTCAGGCAATGACACAGTCCATAACAAAGGCCCTGACACTATTCCCAACTCAGGCTCTGACAGTGTACGTAACTAAAACCCTGACACTACAGCTAAATCAGTCACTGACAGTGTCCCTAACAAGGGCCCTCACACTACTCCCAACTCAGTCACTGACATTTTCCCTAATTGAGGCAATGATACTACTCCCAACACAGGAACTAAGGATCTGGATCATTGTGATGACAAGCGCCATGGAGCACTGTGATGACAAGTGTCATGGAGAATTGTGATGATAAGTGCATGGAGCATTGTGATGACAAGGGCCATGGAGCATTGTGATGACAGGGGTCATGGAGAATTGTGATGACAAGGGCCATGGAGCATTGTGATGACAGAGTTCATGGGGCATTGTGATGATAGTGGTCATGGAGCATTGTGATGAAAGTGGTCATGGAGGATTGTGATGAAAAGCGCTATGGAGCATTGTGATGACAGGGGTCATGGAGCATTGTGAGGACAAGTGCCATGGAGCATTGTGATGATAGGAGTCATGGGGCATTGTGATGACAGGGATCTTGGAGCTTTGTGGTGAAAGGGGTCATGGAATATTGTGATTACAACGACCTGGAGCATTGTGATGACAAGGTTCATGGAGCATTGTGATGACAATCACCATGGATCATTGTGATTAGTGGGGTAATGGAGCATTGTCATCAAAGGGGTCATGGATCATTGTGATTACAGGGAATCGAGGAGCATTGTTTTGACAAGCTCCAGGGATCACTGTGATGAAAGGGGAAAAGGAGAATTGTGATGAAAGGAATCATGGATCATTGTGATGACAGGGATCATGGAGCATTGTTACGACAAGAGCGAAGGAGCACTGTGATGACAAGGGCCATGGATCATGGTGATGACAGGGGTCAGGGAGCATTGTAATGACAGGGCTCATGGAGCATTGTGATGACAATGGTCATGGAGAATTTTGATGAAAGGGGTCATGGAGCATTGTGCTGAAAGTGGTCATGGATCTTTGTGATTACATGCACCAGGGAGCATTGTGATGACAAGGGCCATGGATCATTGTGATGACAGTGGTTATGGAGCATTGTGATGAAAGGTGTCATGGCTCATTGTGATGACAGGGGGCCTGGAGCATTGTGATGACAGGGTTCATGGGGCATTGTGATGAAAAGGGCCTTGGAGCATTGTGATGAAAGTGGTCATATGGCATTTTGAATGATAGGGGCCATGGAACATTGTGATGACAAGTGTCATGGAGCCTTGTAATGACAGGGTGCATGGAACATTGTGATGTCACCGCCATGTAGCATTTTAGACAGGGGTCAAGGAGTATTGTGATGATAAGTGCGTGGAACATTGCTAAGACAGGTGTCATGGAGCATTGTGATGATAAGGGCATGGAGCCTTGTGATGACATGGGGCATGGAACATTGTAATGAAAGGGGGCATGGAGCATTGTGATGACAGGGGGCATGGAGCACTTTGATGAAAAGAGCATGGAGCATTGTGAGGCAAGTCTCATGGAGCATTGTGTTGAGAGTGGGCTTGGAGCATTGTGGTCAGAGGGGGCATGAAACTTTGTGATGACAATGGCATGGAGCATTGTGAGAAAAGTGTTAAGGAGAGTTGTGATGAAAGGGGTCATGGAAGACTCTGATTACAGGGGACATGGAGCATTGTAATGACAAAGACAAGTAGCATTGTGATGACATGGCTCAGGGAACATTGTGGGGAAATGGGTCATGGGGCATTGTGATGACAGGGGTTATGGAGCATTGTGATGAAAGCGGCCATGGAACATTGTGATGAAAGGGGTCAAGGATCATTGTGATTACAGGGATCATGGAGCATTGTGATGACAAGCGCCAAGGCTCATTGTGAGGAAAGGGGTAATAGAGAATTGTTATCAAAGGGGTCATGGATCATTGTGATTACAGTGGTCATGGAGCCTTGTGATGACAAGCGCCCTGGAGCTTTGTGATGACAAGGGCCATGGAGAATTGTAAGGAAAGGGGTCATGGAGCATTGTGATGAACGTGGTCATGGAGCTTTCTTATGACAATGTTCATAGCGCATTTTGATGAAAGGGGTCATGGAGCATTGTGATGGAAGGGGTCATGGGGCATTGTGATGAGAAGGGCCATGGAGCATTGTGATGAAAGGGTTCATGGAGCACTGTGATGATAAGAGCATGGAGCCTTGTGATGAAAATGGTCATGGAGCATTGTGATGAAAAGGGGTCATGGAGCATTGTGATGAACAGGGCACGTGGAGAATTGTGATGAAAGTGGTCATGGAGAATTGTGATTAAAGATGACTGGGAGCATTGTGATGAAAGGGGACATGGGGCATTGTGATTACAGGGAATCGAGGAGCATTGTTTTGACAAGCTCCAGGGATCATTGTGATGAAAGGGAAAAAGGAGAATTGTGATGAAAGTAATCATGGATCATTGTGATGACAGGGATCATGGAGCATTGTTACGAAAAGAGCAAAGGAGCACTGTGATGACAAGGGCCATGGATCATGGTGATGACAGGGATCAGGGAGCATTGTAATGACAGGGCTCATGGAGCATTGTGATGACAATGGTCATGGAAAATTTTGATGAAAGGGGTCATGGAGCATTGTGCTGAAAGTGGTCATGGATCTTTGTGATGACATGCACCAGGGAGCATTGTGATGACAAGGGCCATGGATCATTGTGATGACAGTGGTTATGGGACATTGTGATGAAAGGTGTCATGGCTCATTGTGATGACAGGGGGCCTGGAGCATTGTGATGACTGGGTTCATGGGGCATTTTGATGACAGGGGCCTTGGAGCATTGTGATGAAAGTGGTCATATGGCATTTTGTATGATAGGGGCCATGTAACATTGTGATGACAAGTGTCATGGAGCCTTGTAATGACAGGGTGCATGGAACATTGTGACGTCACCGCCATGTACCATTTTAGACAAGGGTCAAGGAGTATTGTGATGATAAGTGCGTGGAACATTGCGAAGACAGGTGTCATGGAGCATTGTGATGATAAGGGCATGGAGCCTTGTGATGACAGGGGGCATGGAACATTGTAATGAAAGGGGGCATGGAGCACTGTGTTGAAAAGGGCATGGAGCATTGTGAGACAAGTCTCATGGAGCATTGTGTTGAGAGTGGGCTTGGAGCATTGTGGTGACAGGGGGCATGAAACTTTGTGATGACAATGGCATGGAGTATTATGAGAAAAGTGTTAAGGAGAGTTGTGATTAAACGGGTCATGGAAGACTGATGATAGGGGACATGGAGCATTGTAATGAGAAAGACAAGTAGCATTGTGATGACATGGCTCAGGGAGCATTGTGGGGAAATGGGTCATGGGGCATTGTGATGACAGGGGTTATGGAGCATTGTGATGACAAGTGCCAAGGATCATTGTGAGGAAAGGGGTCATGGAGAATTGTTATCAAAGGGGTCATGGATCATTGTGATTACAGTGGTCATGGAGCCTTGTGATGACAAGCGCCATGGAGCTTTGTGATGACAAGAGCCATCAGCATTATAAGGGAAGGGGTCATGGAGCATTGTGATGAACGTGGTCATGGAGCTTTCTTATGACAATGTTCATGGCGCATTTTGATGAAAGGGGTCATGGAGCATTGTGATGGAAGGGGTCATGGGGCATTGTGATGAGAAGGGCCATGGAGCATTGTGATGAAAGGGTTCATGGAGCACTGTGATGATAAGGGCATGGAGACTTGTGATGAAAGCGGCCATGGAACATTGTGATGAAAGTGGTCAAGGATCATTGTGATTACCGGGATCATGGAGCATTGTGATGACAAGTGCCAAGGATCATTGTGAGGAAAGGGGTCATGGAGAATTGTTATCAAAGGGGTCATGGATCATTGTGATTACAGTGGTCATGGAGCCTTGTGATGACAAGCGCCATGGAGCTTTGTGATGACAAGAGCCATCAGCATTATAAGGAAAGGGGTCATGGAGCATTGTGATGAACGTGGTCATGGAGCTTTCTTATGACAATGTTCATGGCGCATTTTGATGAAAGGGGTCATGGAGCATTGTGATGGAAGGGGTCATGGGGCATTGTGATGAGAAGGGCCATGGAGCATTGTGATGAAAGGGTTCATGGAGCACTGTGATGATAAGGGCATGGAGACTTGTGATGAAAATGGTCATGGAGCATTGTGATGAAAAGGTGTCATGGAGCATTGTGATGAACAAGGCACGTGGAGCATTGTGATGAAAGTGCTCATGGAGAATTGTGATGAAAGATGTCTGGGAGCATTGTGATGAATGGGGCCATGGTGCATTGCGATGACAAGGGGTCATGGAGCATTGTGATGACAAGCGCCATGGGGCATTTTGATGGCAAGAGCCATGGAATATTGTGATGATAAGGTTCATGGACCACTGTGCTGAATGTGGTCATGGAGCATTGTGATGCAAAGTGCCATGGAGCATTGTGATGACGAGCGTCATGGAGTTTGTGATGAAATGTCTCATGGAACATTGTGATGACAGGGGTCGTGGAGCACTATGATTACATTGAACATGGAGCATTGTGATGACAAAGGCCATGGAGCATTGTGATGAGAAGGGCATGGAACATTGTGATGACAAAGTCATAGAGCAGTGCGATGAAAGGATTAATGGAGCATTGTGATGAAAGCGGTTATGGAGCACTGTGATTACAGGGGTAATTGTGATGCATTGTGATGTAAGCGGACATTAGACAGGGGTAATGGAACATTCTGATGAAAGTTTTCATGGCTCATTGTGATGAAAAGGGGCATGGAGCATTGTGAGGAAAAGTGTTATGGAGCACTGTGATTACAGGTGTAATTTAGAGCATTGTGATAAACGGGGACATGGAGCAATTTGATGATAGGGGTCATGGGGCATTGTGAGGACAAGGGCCATGAAGCATTGTGAAGACAAGGGTCATTTGGCTTTGTGAATGACAGGGGACCTGGAGCATTGTGATGACAAGGGTAATGGAGCACTGTGATGACCGGGGTCATGGAGCATTGTGATGACAGGGGACATGGAGCATTGTGATGATAGGAGTCACGGGGCATTGTGATGACAGGGGGCATGGAGCATTATGATCACAAGAGCATGGAACATTGTGAGACAAGGGTCATGGGCCAATGTGATGACATGGGGTATGGAGCATTGTGATGACAATGGTATGTAGCATTGCAATGACAAGGGTCATGAAGCATTGCGATGAGAGTGGTCATGGAGCTTTGGGATGCCAGGGGTCATGGAGCATTGTGATGACAATGGTCATGGCGCATTTTGATGAAAGGGGTCACGGAGCATTGTGATGGAAGGGGTCATGGAGCATTGTGATGACAGGGGTCATGGGGCATTGTGATGATAAGGGCGTGGAGCATTGTGATGACAGTGGTCATGGAACATTGTGACGATAAGGGCATGGAGCCTAGTGAGGGACAGTCTAGCGGTCTTGGGACTAAATTCAGTGCCTGAGGTAGGCACAGCATAAGGTCTTTAGTTAGCATAAGACGTAGGATAGTAACTCGGGACAGGGTTAGGGTGAAGGCTAGGAATCGTGTCAGGAAATGACCTAAAGATAGTGTGAAGACCTCTGTTACTGAGAATATCAGGGCCTTATTCAGAACCAGTGTTAGGGCTTCAGCTAGGGACAGTATCAGGGCCTGACTTAGGGAGAGCGACAGGGTCTGAGTGAGGCCTAATGTCAGGCCCTCAGCTGGGGACACTGTCAGGGAGTGACGTAGGAGCACTATCAGTGCCTTTGTTGGATCAGCTTTAGGCTCTTAGTTAAAGATGAGCAGAGCCCTAGTTAGTCACAGCGTCAAGGCCTCAGTTAGGGAAAGCTTCAGGGCCTGAGTTACGGACAGCCTCAGGTCTTCACTTAAAGACAGTGACAGGGCTTTCTTAGGGAGAGTGTCAAGACCTTGGTTAGAAATGGGTCAGGATATTATCTCAGGAGAGTGTCAGGATTTTAGTTATTGCTGGCAGCAGGGCCTATATTAGGGACAGATTCTGGGCCTTTGTTAGAGACAGTGTCATGGCCTTAGTTAGGCGTAGTCAGGGCCGTAGTTAGGGAGAGCATTAGGGTTTCAGTCAGCATAAGATGCAGGAGATTATCTCGGGACAGAGTCAGGTTCCAGGCCAGAGATAGTGAAAGGAAATGACCAAGGGATAACGAGAAGACCTTAGTCATTGAGAGCCTCAGGGCCTTAGTTAGCAGCAGCGTGAGGGCCTTAATCAGGACCAGTGCCAGGGCTTGATGTACGGACAGCGTTAGCGCCTAACAAAGGTACAGCAACAGAGGCCTGGGGCCTGAGTAAGGGACAGTATCAGGGCATGACTTAGGAGCAGCATAAAGGCCTCTGTACGATCAGCATTAGGGTCTTCGTTAAAGATATTATCAAGGCCTCTGTTAGGAACAGCCTCAAGGTCTCACTTAGGGACAGCGTCAGGGCTTACTTTGGGAAAGTTTCAGGACCTTGGTAAGACATGGGTCAGGATATTAGCTCAGGATAATGTCAGGTGTTCAGATATTGACGGCATCAGGGCCTTAGTTAGAGGCAGTGTCAGGCCTAAGTTAGGACTAGCATCAGAGCCTTTGTTAGGTACACTGTCAGTGACGGAGTTAGGTGTAGTGTCAGGGCCTTAGTTAGGGACAGTGTCAGGACCTGCGTTAGGAAGCGCTTCCAGGCCTCAGTTAGGGACAGGTTCACGGCCTCGGACCTAAATTCAGGGCCTCATTTAGGGACAGAATCACAGATTTAGCTAGCATAAGAGGATCTACAGCTGAAAGCAACTTGAACACCACCACAAGCAGATGCAGAAGTGAACCATGCACGCTCCTATGAAGGACTATTCCACAGCAGTTGAGTACATTTTGTTTAAAGTTAGTAACACTATAAAATTATGTTTTTAAGAAAACCATATTCAAAAGATGAAAGAATCTCGTTCTAAAGAATCTCTTTAGCTAATCTTGATATTAGCTAAAGAGAAGGTTAGGTTAAGATCTAGGGATAGTTTCAGGAAATGACCTAGGGATAGTGTCAAGACCTTGGTTACTTAGAGCATCAGGGCCTAATTAAGGACCAGTGAGTGTCAGGGCTTCGGGTAGGGACAGCGTCAGAGCCTGACTTAGGGAGAGCGACAGGGCCTGAGTGAGGCCTAGCGTCAGGGCCTTAGCTAGGGACAGTGTCAGGGCATGACTTAGGAGCAACATAAGAGCCAAAGTAGGATCAGCCTCAGGGGCTATGTTAAAGATATTATCAGGGCCTCTGTTAGGGACAGCCTCAAGGCCTCACTTAGGGAGAGCATCAGGGCTTCCTTAGGGAGAGTTTCAGGACCTTGGTAAGAGATGAATTAGGATATTAGCTCAGGATAATGTCAGGACTTTAGATATTGATGGTAGCAGGGCCTAAGTAAGGGACAGTGTCAAGGCGTTAGTTAGGAGTAGCGGGCCCCTGATAGGTCCAGTGTCAGGTCCTCAGGTAGCAATAGTGTTAGGGCCTTAGTTAGGGACAGTGTCAGGGCCAGATGTAGGACGAGCATCTAGGCCTTAGTTCGGGACAGTTTCACGGTCTTGGGACTAAATTCAGTGCCTGAGGCAGGCACAGCCTAAGGGCTTCAGTTAGCATAAGAGGCAGGACATTAGCTAGTGACAGTGTCAGTTTAACATGTAGGGATAGTGTCAGGAAATGACCTAAGGATAGTGTGAAGACCTTTGTTACTGAGACTCTCAGGGCCTTATTCAGAACCAGTGTTAGGGCTTCAGGTAGGGACAGCATCAGAGCCTGACTTAGGGAGAGCGATAGGGTCTGAGTGAGTCCTAGTATCAGACCCTTAGCTGGGGACACTGTCAGGGCATGACTTAGGAGCAGCCTCAGGGCCTCTGTTGGATCAGCCTTAGGGTCTTAGTTAAATATATGACCATGGTCTGAGTTAGTCACAGAATCAAGGCCTGAGTTAGTTAGGGAAAGCTGCAGGGCCTCCCTTAGGGACAGCGTCAGGGCTTACTTTGGGAGAGTTTCAGGACCTTGGTAAGACATGGGTCAGGATATTAGCTCCGGATAATGTCAGGACTTTAGATATTGATGGCAGCAGCCCTTAGTTAGAGACAGTGTCAGGCCCTGAGTTACGACTAGCATCAGAGCCTTTGTTAGGCACACTTTACGGGACTGAGTTAGGAGTAGAGTCAGGGCCTTACTTAGTGACAGTGTCAGGGCCTGACTTCGGGAGAGCGACAGGGCCTGAGTGAGGCCTAGCATCAGGCCCTTTGCTGGGCACACTGTCAGGGCATGACTTTGGAGCAGCATCAGCGTCTTTGCTGGATCAGCATTAAGGTCTTCGTGAAATACATGATCAGGGCCTGAGTTAGTCACAGCTTCAAGGCTTCAGTTAAGGAAAGCTTCAGGGCCTGAGTTAGGGACAGCCTCAGGTCTTCACTTATGGACAGCATTAGGGCTTACTTTGGGACAGTTTCAGGACCTTGGAAAGACATAGGTCAGGATATTAGCTCAGGATAATATCAGGACTTGACTTTACATAGTGATGGCAGCAGGGCCTTACTTACAGACACTTTGAGGGCCTGAGTTAGGCCTAGCAGCAGTGACTTTGTTAGATACAGTGTAAGGGACTGAGTTAGGAGTAGTGTCAGGGCCTTGCTTAGGGACAGTGTCAGGGTCTGACTTAGGTGTACTGTCAGAGACCTAGTTAGGGACAGTGCTAGGGCCTGAGTTACGATTCGTGTCAAGGCCTTATTTAGGTCCAATTTCAGGACCTTAGTTTGGACTAGCATCAGAGACATTGTTAGGAATCGTATGAGGGCCTGAGTTAGGCGTACTGTCAGGGCCTTAGCTAGGGACAGTGTTAGGGCCTGAGTTAGGATTAGTGTCAAGGCCTTATTTAAGACCAATTTTAGGGCTTTAGTTTGGACTAGCAACAGAGCCTTTGTTAGGTATCATTTCGGGGCCTAAGTTAAGTGTAGTGCCAGGGCCATTGTTAGGGAAAGTATCAGGGCCTGACTTAGGATAAGTTCAGGGCCTTAGCCAGGGAAAAGGTCAGGGCCTTAGTAAGGGATATTATCAGGACCTGAATTAGCAGTAGTGTCAAAAATCCTTAGTGAGGAAAGTTAGGAATAAGTCAGGACTCAGGCCCTGACACTGTCCTTAACTATGTCCCTGGCACTACTCGTAACACAGGCCCTGATCTGATTCCTATCGTAGGCCCTGACACTGGTCTTAACTAAGGCCCGGACACTGGCCCTAACTAAAGCTGTGACGCTACACTTAACTCAGGCACTGACACTGTCCCTAACAAAGCCTCTAACACTACTCCTAACTCAGGCCCTGACACTGTCTCTAACTAAGGCCCTGATACTACTACGAACTCAGCACTGGCACTGTCTCTAACTTAGGCCCTGACTCTACTCCTAACTCAGGAACTGACACAGTCACTAACTAAGGCCCTGACATTGTTCATAACTCACACCCTAACACTCCTCCTAAATCATGCCCTGGCAATGTCCCTAACTAAGGCCTTGACACTATTCCTAACTCAGGCACTGATACAATACCTAAGGAAGGCCCTGACATTACTCCTAACTCAGGCCCTGAAAAGGTCCCTAACTAAGGCCGACAAAACTCCTAACTCAGGCACTGACACTGTCCCAAAATAAGGCCCTGAATCTATTCCTAACTGAGGCGCTGATACAATACCTAACGAAGGCACTGATGCTACCCCTAACTAAGGCACTGACACCACTCCTAACTCAGGCAATGACACAGTCCATAACAAAGGCCCTGACACTATTCCCAACTCAGGCTCTGACAGTGTACGTAACTAAAACCCTGACACTACAGCTAAATCAGTCACTGACAGTGTCCCTAACAAGGGCCCTCACACTACTCCCAACTCAGTCACTGACATTTTCCCTAATTGAGGCAATGATACTACTCCCAACACAGGAACTAAGGATCTGGATCATTGTGATGACAAGCGCCATGGAGCACTGTGATGACAAGGGTCATGGAGAATTGTGATGATAAGTGCATGGAGCATTGTGATGACAAGGGCCATGGAGCATTGTGATGACAGGGGTCATGGAGAATTGTGATGACAAGGGCCATGGAGCATTGTGATGACAGAGTTCATGGGGCATTGTGATGATAGTGGTCATGGAGCATTGTGATGAAAGTGGTCATGGAGGATTGTGATGAAAAGCGCTATGGAGCATTGTGATGACAGGGGTCATGGAGCATTGTGAGGACAAGTGCCATGGAGCATTGTGATGATAGGAGTCATGGGGCATTGTGATGACAGGGATCTTGGAGCTTTGTGGTGAAAGGGGTCATGGAATATTGTGATTACAACGACCTGGAGCATTGTGATGACAAGGTTCATGGAGCATTGTGATGACAATCACCATGGATCATTGTGATTAGTGGGGTAATGGAGCATTGTCATCAAAGGGGTCATGGATCATTGTGATTACAGGGAATCGAGGAGCATTGTTTTGACAAGCTCCAGGGATCACTGTGATGAAAGGGGAAAAGGAGAATTGTGATGAAAGGAATCATGGATCATTGTGATGACAGGGATCATGGAGCATTGTTACGACAAGAGCGAAGGAGCACTGTGATGACAAGGGCCATGGATCATGGTGATGACAGGGGTCAGGGAGCATTGTAATGACAGGGCTCATGGAGCATTGTGATGACAATGGTCATGGAGAATTTTGATGAAAGGGGTCATGGAGCATTGTGCTGAAAGTGGTCATGGATCTTTGTGATTACATGCACCAGGGAGCATTGTGATGACAAGGGCCATGGATCATTGTGATGACAGTGGTTATGGAGCATTGTGATGAAAGGTGTCATGGCTCATTGTGATGACAGGGGGCCTGGAGCATTGTGATGACAGGGTTCATGGGGCATTGTGATGAAAAGGGCCTTGGAGCATTGTGATGAAAGTGGTCATATGGCATTTTGAATGATAGGGGCCATGGAACATTGTGATGACAAGTGTCATGGAGCCTTGTAATGACAGGGTGCATGGAACATTGTGATGTCACCGCCATGTAGCATTTTAGACAGGGGTCAAGGAGTATTGTGATGATAAGTGCGTGGAACATTGCTAAGACAGGTGTCATGGAGCATTGTGATGATAAGGGCATGGAGCCTTGTGATGACATGGGGCATGGAACATTGTAATGAAAGGGGGCATGGAGCATTGTGATGACAGGGGGCATGGAGCACTTTGATGAAAAGAGCATGGAGCATTGTGAGGCAAGTCTCATGGAGCATTGTGTTGAGAGTGGGCTTGGAGCATTGTGGTGAGAGGGGGCATGAAACTTTGTGATGACAATGGCATGGAGCATTGTGAGAAAAGTGTTAAGGAGAGTTGTGATGAAAGGGGTCATGGAAGACTCTGATTACAGGGGACATGGAGCATTGTAATGACAAAGACAAGTAGCATTGTGATGACATGGCTCAGGGAACATTGTGGGGAAATGGGTCATGGGGCATTGTGATGACAGGGGTTATGGAGCATTGTGATGAAAGCGGCCATGGAACATTGTGATGAAAGGGGTCAAGGATCATTGTGATTACAGGGATCATGGAGCATTGTGATGACAAGCGCCAAGGCTCATTGTGAGGAAAGGGGTAATAGAGAATTGTTATCAAAGGGGTCATGGATCATTGTGATTACAGTGGTCATGGAGCCTTGTGATGACAAGCGCCCTGGAGCTTTGTGATGACAAGGGCCATGGAGAATTGTAAGGAAAGGGGTCATGGAGCATTGTGATGAACGTGGTCATGGAGCTTTCTTATGACAATGTTCATAGCGCATTTTGATGAAAGGGGTCATGGAGCATTGTGATGGAAGGGGTCATGGGGCATTGTGATGAGAAGGGCCATGGAGCATTGTGATGAAAGGGTTCATGGAGCACTGTGATGATAAGAGCATGGAGCCTTGTGATGAAAATGGTCATGGAGCATTGTGATGAAAAGGGGTCATGGAGCATTGTGATGAACAGGGCACGTGGAGAATTGTGATGAAAGTGGTCATGGAGAATTGTGATTAAAGATGACTGGGAGCATTGTGATGAAAGGGGACATGGGGCATTGTGATTACAGGGAATCGAGGAGCATTGTTTTGACAAGCTCCAGGGATCATTGTGATGAAAGGGAAAAAGGAGAATTGTGATGAAAGTAATCATGGATCATTGTGATGACAGGGATCATGGAGCATTGTTACGAAAAGAGCAAAGGAGCACTGTGATGACAAGGGCCATGGATCATGGTGATGACAGGGATCAGGGAGCATTGTAATGACAGGGCTCATGGAGCATTGTGATGACAATGGTCATGGAAAATTTTGATGAAAGGGGTCATGGAGCATTGTGCTGAAAGTGGTCATGGATCTTTGTGATGACATGCACCAGGGAGCATTGTGATGACAAGGGCCATGGATCATTGTGATGACAGTGGTTATGGGGCATTGTGATGAAAGGTGTCATGGCTCATTGTGATGACAGGGGGCCTGGAGCACTGTGATGACTGGGTTCATGGGGCATTTTGATGACAGGGGCCTTGGAGCATTGTGATGAAAGTGGTCATATGGCATTTTGTATGATAGGGGCCATGTAACATTGTGATGACAAGTGTCATGGAGCCTTGTAATGACAGGGTGCATGGAACATTGTGACGTCACCGCCATGTACCATTTTAGACAAGGGTCAAGGAGTATTGTGATGATAAGTGCGTGGAACATTGCGAAGACAGGTGTCATGGAGCATTGTGATGATAAGGGCATGGAGCCTTGTGATGACAGGGGGCATGGAACATTGTAATGAAAGGGGGCATGGAGCACTGTGTTGAAAAGGGCATGGAGCATTGTGAGACAAGTCTCATGGAGCATTGTGTTGAGAGTGGGCTTGGAGCATTGTGGTGACAGGGGGCATGAAACTTTGTGATGACAATGGCATGGAGTATTATGAGAAAAGTGTTAAGGAGAGTTGTGATTAAACGGGTCATGGAAGACTGATGATAGGGGACATGGAGCATTGTAATGAGAAAGACAAGTAGCATTGTGATGACATGGCTCAGGGAGCATTGTGGGGAAATGGGTCATGGGGCATTGTGATGACAGGGGTTATGGAGCATTGTGATGACAAGTGCCAAGGATCATTGTGAGGAAAGGGGTCATGGAGAATTGTTATCAAAGGGGTCATGGATCATTGTGATTACAGTGGTCATGGAGCCTTGTGATGACAAGCGCCATGGAGCTTTGTGATGACAAGAGCCATCAGCATTATAAGGGAAGGGGTCATGGAGCATCGTGATGAACGTGGTCATGGAGCTTTCTTATGACAATGTTCATGGCGCATTTTGATGAAAGGGGTCATGGAGCATTGTGATGGAAGGGGTCATGGGGCATTGTGATGAGAAGGGCCATGGAGCATTGTGATGAAAGGGTTCATGGAGCACTGTGATGATAAGGGCATGGAGACTTGTGATGAAAGCGGCCATGGAACATTGTGATGAAAGTGG
This sequence comes from Balaenoptera physalus, assembly GCF_965194825.1. Taxonomy (NCBI): domain Eukaryota; kingdom Metazoa; phylum Chordata; class Mammalia; order Artiodactyla; family Balaenopteridae; genus Balaenoptera; species Balaenoptera physalus. Next base: position 127,778 of record NW_028125205.1, read on the forward strand.
TCAAGGATCATTGTGATTACCGGGATCATGGAGCATTGTGATGACAAGTGCCAAGGATCATTGTGAGGAAAGGGGTCATGGAGAATTGTTATCAAAGGGGTCATGGATCATTGTGATTACAGTGGTCATGGAGCCTTGTGATGACAAGCGCCATGGAGCTTTGTGATGACAAGAGCCATCAGCATTATAAGGAAAGGGGTCATGGAGCATTGTGATGAACGTGGTCATGGAGCTTTCTTATGACAATGTTCATGGCGCATTTTGATGAAAGGGGTCATGGAGCATTGTGATGGAAGGGGTCATGGGGCATTGTGATGAGAAGGGCCATGGAGCATTGTGATGAGAGGGTTCATGGAGCACTGTGATGATAAGGGCATGGAGACTTGTGATGAAAATGGTCATGGAGCATTGTGATGAAAAGGTGTCATGGAGCATTGTGATGAACAAGGCACGTGGAGCATTGTGATGAAAGTGCTCATGGAGAATTGTGATGAAAGATGTCTGGGAGCATTGTGATGAATGGGGCCATGGTGCATTGCGATGACAAGGGGTCATGGAGCATTGTGATGACAAGCGCCATGGGGCATTTTGATGGCAAGAGCCATGGAATATTGTGATGATAAGGTTCATGGACCACTGTGCTGAATGTGGTCATGGAGCATTGTGATGCAAAGTGCCATGGAGCATTGTGATGACGAGCGTCATGGAGTTTGTGATGAAATGTCTCATGGAACATTGTGATGACAGGGGTCGTGGAGCACTATGATTACATTGAACATGGAGCATTGTGATGACAAAGGCCATGGAGCATTGTGATGAGAAGGGCATGGAACATTGTGATGACAAAGTCATAGAGCAGTGCGATGAAAGGATTAATGGAGCATTGTGATGAAAGCGGTTATGGAGCACTGTGATTACAGGGGTAATTGTGATGCATTGTGATGTAAGCGGACATTAGACAGGGGTAATGGAACATTCTGATGAAAGTTTTCATGGCTCATTGTGATGAAAAGGGGCATGGAGCATTGTGAGGAAAAGTGTTATGGAGCACTGTGATTACAGGTGTAATTTAGAGCATTGTGATAAACGGGGACATGGAGCAATTTGATGATAGGGGTCATGGGGCATTGTGAGGACAAGGGCCATGAAGCATTGTGAAGACAAGGGTCATTTGGCTTTGTGAATGACAGGGGACCTGGAGCATTGTGATGACAAGGGTAATGGAGCACTGTGATGACCGGGGTCATGGAGCATTGTGATGACAGGGGACATGGAGCATTGTGATGATAGGAGTCACGGGGCATTGTGATGACAGGGGGCATGGAGCATTATGATCACAAGAGCATGGAACATTGTGAGACAAGGGTCATGGGCCAATGTGATGACATGGGGTATGGAGCATTGTGATGACAATGGTATGTAGCATTGCAATGACAAGGGTCATGAAGCATTGCGATGAGAGTGGTCATGGAGCTTTGGGATGCCAGGGGTCATGGAGCATTGTGATGACAATGGTCATGGCGCATTTTGATGAAAGGGGTCACGGAGCATTGTGATGGAAGGGGTCATGGAGCATTGTGATGACAGGGGTCATGGGGCATTGTGATGATAAGGGCGTGGAGCATTGTGATGACAGTGGTCATGGAACATTGTGACGATAAGGGCATGGAGCCTAGTGAGGGACAGTCTAGCGGTCTTGGGACTAAATTCAGTGCCTGAGGTAGGCACAGCATAAAGTCTTTAGTTAGCATAAGACGTAGGATAGTAACTCGGGACAGGGTTAGGGTGAAGGCTAGGAATCGTGTCAGGAAATGACCTAAAGATAGTGTGAAGACCTCTGTTACTGAGAATATCAGGGCCTTATTCAGAACCAGTGTTAGGGCTTCAGCTAGGGACAGTATCAGGGCCTGACTTAGGGAGAGCGACAGGGTCTGAGTGAGGCCTAATGTCAGGCCCTCAGCTGGGGACACTGTCAGGGAGTGACGTAGGAGCACTATCAGTGCCTTTGTTGGATCAGCTTTAGGCTCTTAGTTAAAGATGAGCAGAGCCCTAGTTAGTCACAGCGTCAAGGCCTCAGTTAGGGAAAGCTTCAGGGCCTGAGTTACGGACAGCCTCAGGTCTTCACTTAAAGACAGTGACAGGGCTTTCTTAGGGAGAGTGTCAAGACCTTGGTTAGAAATGGGTCAGGATATTATCTCAGGAGAGTGTCAGGATTTTAGTTATTGCTGGCAGCAGGGCCTATATTAGGGACAGATTCTGGGCCTTTGTTAGAGACAGTGTCATGGCCTTAGTTAGGCGTAGTCAGGGCCGTAGTTAGGGAGAGCATTAGGGTTTCAGTCAGCATAAGATGCAGGAGATTATCTCGGGACAGAGTCAGGTTCCAGGCCAGAGATAGTGAAAGGAAATGACCAAGGGATAACGAGAAGACCTTAGTCATTGAGAGCCTCAGGGCCTTAGTTAGCAGCAGCGTGAGGGCCTTAATCAGGACCAGTGCCAGGGCTTGATGTACGGACAGCGTTAGCGCCTAACAAAGGTACAGCAACAGAGGCCTGGGGCCTGAGTAAGGGACAGTATCAGGGCATGACTTAGGAGCAGCATAAAGGCCTCTGTACGATCAGCATTAGGGTCTTCGTTAAAGATATTATCAAGGCCTCTGTTAGGAACAGCCTCAAGGTCTCACTTAGGGACAGCGTCAGGGCTTACTTTGGGAAAGTTTCAGGACCTTGGTAAGACATGGGTCAGGATATTAGCTCAGGATAATGTCAGGTGTTCAGATATTGACGGCAGCAGGGCCTTAGTTAGAGGCAGTGTCAGGCCTAAGTTAGGACTAGCATCAGAGCCTTTGTTAGGTACACTGTCAGTGACGGAGTTAGGTGTAGTGTCAGGGCCTTAGTTAGGGACAGTGTCAGGACCTGCGTTAGGACGCGCTTCCAGGCCTCAGTTAGGGACAGGTTCACGGCCTCGGACCTAAATTCAGGGCCTCATTTAGGGACAGAATCACAGATTTAGCTAGCATAAGAGGATCTACAGCTGAAAGCAACTTGAACACCACCACAAGCAGATGCAGAAGTGAACCATGCACGCTCCTATGAAGGACTATTCCACAGCAGTTGAGTACATTTTGTTTAAAGTTAGTAACACTATAAAATTATGTTTTTAAGAAAACCATATTCAAAAGATGAAAGAATCTCGTTCTAAAGAATCTCTTTAGCTAAACTCGATATTAGCTAAAGAGAAGGTTAGGTTAAGATCTAGGGATAGTTTCAGGAAATGACCTAGGGATAGTGTCAAGACCTTGGTTACTTAGAGCATCAGGGCCTAATTAAGGACCAGTGAGTGTCAGGGCTTCGGGTAGGGACAGCGTCAGAGCCTGACTTAGGGAGAGCGACAGGGCCTGAGTGAGGCCTAGCGTCAGGGCCTTAGCTAGGGACAGTGTCAGGGCATGACTTAGGAGCAACATAAGAGCCAAAGTAGGATCAGCCTCAGGGGCTATGTTAAAGATATTATCAGGGCCTCTGTTAGGGACAGCCTCAAGGCCTCACTTAGGGAGAGCATCAGGGCTTCCTTAGGGAGAGTTTCAGGACCTTGGTAAGAGATGAGTTAGGATATTAGCTCAGGATAATGTCAGGACTTTAGATATTGATGGTAGCAGGGCCTAAGTAAGGGACAGTGTCAAGGCGTTAGTTAGGAGTAGCGGGCCCCTGATAGGTCCAGTGTCAGGTCCTCAGTTAGCAATAGTGTTAGGGCCTTAGTTAGGGACAGTGTCAGGGCCAGATGTAGGACGAGCATCTAGGCCTTAGTTCGGGACAGTTTCACGGTCTTGGGACTAAATTCAGTGCCTGAGGCAGGCACAGCCTAAGGGCTTCAGTTAGCATAAGAGGCAGGACATTAGCTAGTGACAGTGTCAGTTTAACATGTAGGGATAGTGTCAGGAAATGACCTAAGGATAGTGTGAAGACCTTTGTTACTGAGACTCTCAGGGCCTTATTCAGAACCAGTGTTAGGGCTTCAGGTAGGGACAGCATCAGAGCCTGACTTAGGGAGAGCGATAGGGTCTGAGTGAGTCCTAGTATCAGACCCTTAGCTGGGGACACTGTCAGGGCATGACTTAGGAGCAGCCTCAGGGCCTCTGTTGGATCAGCCTTAGGGTCTTAGTTAAATATATGACCATGGTCTGAGTTAGTCACAGAATCAAGGCCTGAGTTAGTTAGGGAAAGCTGCAGGGCCTCCCTTAGGGACAGCGTCAGGGCTTACTTTGGGAGAGTTTCAGGACCTTGGTAAGACATGGGTCAGGATATTAGCTCCGGATAATGTCAGGACTTTAGATATTGATGGCAGCAGCCCTTAGTTAGAGACAGTGTCAGGCCCTGAGTTACGACTAGCATCAGAGCCTTTGTTAGGCACACTTTACGGGACTGAGTTAGGAGTAGAGTCAGGGCCTTACTTAGTGACAGTGTCAGGGCCTGACTTCGGGAGAGCGACAGGGCCTGAGTGAGGCCTAGCATCAGGCCCTTTGCTGGGCACACTGTCAGGGCATGACTTTGGAGCAGCATCAGCGTCTTTGCTGGATCAGCATTAAGGTCTTCGTGAAATACATGATCAGGGCCTGAGTTAGTCACAGCTTCAAGGCTTCAGTTAAGGAAAGCTTCAGGGCCTGAGTTAGGGACAGCCTCAGGTCTTCACTTATGGACAGCATTAGGGCTTACTTTGGGACAGTTTCAGGACCTTGGAAAGACATAGGTCAGGATATTAGCTCAGGATAATATCAGGACTTGACTTTACATAGTGATGGCAGCAGGGCCTTACTTACAGACACTTTGAGGGCCTGAGTTAGGCCTAGCAGCAGTGACTTTGTTAGATACAGTGTAAGGGACTGAGTTAGGAGTAGTGTCAGGGCCTTGCTTAGGGACAGTGTCAGGGTCTGACTTAGGTGTACTGTCAGAGACCTAGTTAGGGACAGTGCTAGGGCCTGAGTTACGATTCGTGTCAAGGCCTTATTTAGGTCCAATTTCAGGACCTTAGTTTGGACTAGCATCAGAGACATTGTTAGGAATCGTATGAGGGCCTGAGTTAGGCGTACTGTCAGGGCCTTAGCTAGGGACAGTGTTAGGGCCTGAGTTAGGATTAGTGTCAAGGCCTTATTTAAGACCAATTTTAGGGCTTTAGTTTGGACTAGCAACAGAGCCTTTGTTAGGTATCATTTCGGGGCCTAAGTTAAGTGTAGTGCCAGGGCCATTGTTAGGGAAAGTATCAGGGCCTGACTTAGGATAAGTTCAGGGCCTTAGCAAGGGAAAAGGTCAGGGCCTTAGTAAGGGATATTATCAGGACCTGAATTAGCAGTAGTGTCAAAAATCCTTAGTGAGGAAAGTTAGGAATAAGTCAGGACTCAGGCCCTGACACTGTCCTTAACTATGTCCCTGGCACTACTCGTAACACAGGCCCTGATCTGATTCCTATCATAGGCCCTGACACTGGTCTTAACTAAGGCCCGGACACTGGCCCTAACTAAAGCTGTGACGCTACACTTAACTCAGGCACTGACACTGTCCCTAACAAAGCCTCTAACACTACTCCTAACTCAGGCCCTGACACTGTCTCTAACTAAGGCCCTGATACTACTACGAACTCAGCACTGGCACTGTCTCTAACTTAGGCCCTGACTCTACTCCTAACTCAGGAACTGACACAGTCACTAACTAAGGCCCTGACATTGTTCATAACTCACACCCTAACACTCCTCCTAAATCATGCCCTGGCAATGTCCCTAACTAAGGCCTTGACACTATTCCTAACTCAGGCACTGATACAATACCTAAGGAAGGCCCTGACATTACTCCTAACTCAGGCCCTGAAAAGGTCCCTAACTAAGGCCGACAAAACTCCTAACTCAGGCACTGACACTGTCCCAAAATAAGGCCCTGAATCTATTCCTAACTGAGGCGCTGATACAATACCTAACGAAGGCACTGATGCTACCCCTAACTAAGGCACTGACACCACTCCTAACTCAGGCAATGACACAGTCCATAACAAAGGCCCTGACACTATTCCCAACTCAGGCTCTGACAGTGTACGTAACTAAAACCCTGACACTACAGCTAAATCAGTCACTGACAGTGTCCCTAACAAGGGCCCTCACACTACTCCCAACTCAGTCACTGACATTTTCCCTAATTGAGGCAATGATACTACTCCCAACACAGGAACTAAGGATCTGGATCATTGTGATGACAAGCGCCATGGAGCACTGTGATGACAAGTGTCATGGAGAATTGTGATGATAAGTGCATGGAGCATTGTGATGACAAGGGCCATGGAGCATTGTGATGACAGGGGTCATGGAGAATTGTGATGACAAGGGCCATGGAGCATTGTGATGACAGAGTTCATGGGGCATTGTGATGATAGTGGTCATGGAGCATTGTGATGAAAGTGGTCATGGAGGATTGTGATGAAAAGCGCTATGGAGCATTGTGATGACAGGGGTCATGGAGCATTGTGAGGACAAGTGCCATGGAGCATTGTGATGATAGGAGTCATGGGGCATTGTGATGACAGGGATCTTGGAGCTTTGTGGTGAAAGGGGTCATGGAATATTGTGATTACAACGACCTGGAGCATTGTGATGACAAGGTTCATGGAGCATTGTGATGACAATCACCATGGATCATTGTGATTAGTGGGGTAATGGAGCATTGTCATCAAAGGGGTCATGGATCATTGTGATTACAGGGAATCGAGGAGCATTGTTTTGACAAGCTCCAGGGATCACTGTGATGAAAGGGGAAAAGGAGAATTGTGATGAAAGGAATCATGGATCATTGTGATGACAGGGATCATGGAGCATTGTTACGACAAGAGCGAAGGAGCACTGTGATGACAAGGGCCATGGATCATGGTGATGACAGGGGTCAGGGAGCATTGTAATGACAGGGCTCATGGAGCATTGTGATGACAATGGTCATGGAGAATTTTGATGAAAGGGGTCATGGAGCATTGTGCTGAAAGTGGTCATGGATCTTTGTGATTACATGCACCAGGGAGCATTGTGATGACAAGGGCCATGGATCATTGTGATGACAGTGGTTATGGAGCATTGTGATGAAAGGTGTCATGGCTCATTGTGATGACAGGGGGCCTGGAGCATTGTGATGACAGGGTTCATGGGGCATTGTGATGAAAAGGGCCTTGGAGCATTGTGATGAAAGTGGTCATATGGCATTTTGAATGATAGGGGCCATGGAACATTGTGATGACAAGTGTCATGGAGCCTTGTAATGACAGGGTGCATGGAACATTGTGATGTCACCGCCATGTAGCATTTTAGACAGGGGTCAAGGAGTATTGTGATGATAAGTGCGTGGAACATTGCTAAGACAGGTGTCATGGAGCATTGTGATGATAAGGGCATGGAGCCTTGTGATGACATGGGGCATGGAACATTGTAATGAAAGGGGGCATGGAGCATTGTGATGACAGGGGGCATGGAGCACTTTGATGAAAAGAGCATGGAGCATTGTGAGGCAAGTCTCATGGAGCATTGTGTTGAGAGTGGGCTTGGAGCATTGTGGTGAGAGGGGGCATGAAACTTTGTGATGACAATGGCATGGAGCATTGTGAGAAAAGTGTTAAGGAGAGTTGTGATGAAAGGGGTCATGGAAGACTCTGATTACAGGGGACATGGAGCATTGTAATGACAAAGACAAGTAGCATTGTGATGACATGGCTCAGGGAACATTGTGGGGAAATGGGTCATGGGGCATTGTGATGACAGGGGTTATGGAGCATTGTGATGAAAGCGGCCATGGAACATTGTGATGAAAGGGGTCAAGGATCATTGTGATTACAGGGATCACGGAGCATTGTGATGACAAGCGCCAAGGCTCATTGTGAGGAAAGGGGTAATAGAGAATTGTTATCAAAGGGGTCATGGATCATTGTGATTACAGTGGTCATGGAGCCTTGTGATGACAAGCGCCCTGGAGCTTTGTGATGACAAGGGCCATGGAGAATTGTAAGGAAAGGGGTCATGGAGCATTGTGATGAACGTGGTCATGGAGCTTTCTTATGACAATGTTCATAGCGCATTTTGATGAAAGGGGTCATGGAGCATTGTGATGGAAGGGGTCATGGGGCATTGTGATGAGAAGGGCCATGGAGCATTGTGATGAAAGGGTTCATGGAGCACTGTGATGATAAGAGCATGGAGCCTTGTGATGAAAATGGTCATGGAGCATTGTGATGAAAAGGGGTCATGGAGCATTGTGATGAACAGGGCACGTGGAGAATTGTGATGAAAGTGGTCATGGAGAATTGTGATTAAAGATGACTGGGAGCATTGTGATGAAAGGGGACATGGGGCATTGTGATTACAGGGAATCGAGGAGCATTGTTTTGACAAGCTCCAGGGATCATTGTGATGAAAGGGAAAAAGGAGAATTGTGATGAAAGTAATCATGGATCATTGTGATGACAGGGATCATGGAGCATTGTTACGAAAAGAGCAAAGGAGCACTGTGATGACAAGGGCCATGGATCATGGTGATGACAGGGATCAGGGAGCATTGTAATGACAGGGCTCATGGAGCATTGTGATGACAATGGTCATGGAAAATTTTGATGAAAGGGGTCATGGAGCATTGTGCTGAAAGTGGTCATGGATCTTTGTGATGACATGCACCAGGGAGCATTGTGATGACAAGGGCCATGGATCATTGTGATGACAGTGGTTATGGGGCATTGTGATGAAAGGTGTCATGGCTCATTGTGATGACAGGGGGCCTGGAGCACTGTGATGACTGGGTTCATGGGGCATTTTGATGACAGGGGCCTTGGAGCATTGTGATGAAAGTGGTCATATGGCATTTTGTATGATAGGGGCCATGTAACATTGTGATGACAAGTGTCATGGAGCCTTGTAATGACAGGGTGCATGGAACATTGTGACGTCACCGCCATGTACCATTTTAGACAAGGGTCAAGGAGTATTGTGATGATAAGTGCGTGGAACATTGCGAAGACAGGTGTCATGGAGCATTGTGATGATAAGGGCATGGAGCCTTGTGATGACATGGGGCATGGAACATTGTAATGAAAGGGGGCATGGAGCACTGTGTTGAAAAGGGCATGGAGCATTGTGAGACAAGTCTCATGGAGCATTGTGTTGAGAGTGGGCTTGGAGCATTGTGGTGACAGGGGGCATGAAACTTTGTGATGACAATGGCATGGAGTATTATGAGAAAAGTGTTAAGGAGAGTTGTGATTAAACGGGTCATGGAAGACTGATGATAGGGGACATGGAGCATTGTAATGAGAAAGACAAGTAGCATTGTGATGACATGGCTCAGGGAGCATTGTGGGGAAATGGGTCATGGGGCATTGTGATGACAGGGGTTATGGAGCATTGTGATGACAAGTGCCAAGGATCATTGTGAGGAAAGGGGTCATGGAGAATTGTTATCAAAGGGGTCATGGATCATTGTGATTACAGTGGTCATGGAGCCTTGTGATGACAAGCGCCATGGAGCTTTGTGATGACAAGAGCCATCAGCATTATAAGGGAAGGGGTCATGGAGCATCGTGATGAACGTGGTCATGGAGCTTTCTTATGACAATGTTCATGGCGCATTTTGATGAAAGGGGTCATGGAGCATTGTGATGGAAGGGGTCATGGGGCATTGTGATGAGAAGGGCCATGGAGCATTGTGATGAAAGGGTTCATGGAGCACTGTGATGATAAGGGCATGGAGACTTGTGATGAAAGCGGCCATGGAACATTGTGATGAAAGTGGTCAAGGATCATTGTGATTACCGGGATCATGGAGCATTGTGATGACAAGTGCCAAGGATCATTGTGAGGAAAGGGGTCATGGAGAATTGTTATCAAAGGGGTCATGGATCATTGTGATTACAGTGGTCATGGAGCCTTGTGATGACAAGCGCCATGGAGCTTTGTGATGACAAGAGCCATCAGCATTATAAGGAAAGGGGTCATGGAGCATTGTGATGAACGTGGTCATGGAGCTTTCTTATGACAATGTTCATGGCGCATTTTGATGAAAGGGGTCATGGAGCATTGTGATGGAAGGGGTCATGGGGCATTGTGATGAGAAGGGCCATGGAGCATTGTGATGAGAGGGTTCATGGAGCACTGTGATGATAAGGGCATGGAGACTTGTGATGAAAATGGTCATGGAGCATTGTGATGAAAAGGTGTCATGGAGCATTGTGATGAACAAGGCACGTGGAGCATTGTGATGAAAGTGCTCATGGAGAGTTGTGATGAAAGATGTCTGGGAGCATTGTGATGAATGGGGCCATGGTGCATTGCGATGACAAGGGGTCATGGAGCATTGTGATGACAAGCGCCATGGGGCATTTTGATGGCAAGAGCCATGGAATATTGTGATGATAAGGTTCATGGACCACTGTGCTGAATGTGGTCATGGAGCATTGTGATGCAAAGTGCCATGGAGCATTGTGATGACGAGCGTCATGGAGTTTGTGATGAAATGTCTCATGGAACATTGTGATGACAGGGGTCGTGGAGCACTATGATTACATTGAACATGGAGCATTGTGATGACAAAGGCCATGGAGCATTGTGATGAGAAGGGCATGGAACATTGTGATGACAAAGTCATAGAGCAGTGCGATGAAAGGATTAATGGAGCATTGTGATGAAAGCGGTTATGGAGCACTGTGATTACAGGGGTAATTGTGATGCATTGTGATGTAAGCGGACATTAGACAGGGGTAATGGAACATTCTGATGAAAGTTTTCATGGCTCATTGTGATGAAAAGGGGCATGGAGCATTGTGAGGAAAAGTGTTATGGAGCACTGTGATTACAGGTGTAATTTAGAGCATTGTGATAAACGGGGACATGGAGCAATTTGATGATAGGGGTCATGGGGCATTGTGAGGACAAGGGCCATGAAGCATTGTGAAGACAAGGGTCATTTGGCTTTGTGAATGACAGGGGACCTGGAGCATTGTGATGACAAGGGTAATGGAGCACTGTGATGACCGGGGTCATGGAGCATTGTGATGACAGGGGACATGGAGCATTGTGATGATAGGAGTCACGGGGCATTGTGATGACAGGGGGCATGGAACATTGTGATCACAAGAGCATGGATCATTGTGAGGCAAGGGTCATGGGCCAATGTGATGACATGGGGTATGGAGCATTGTGATGACAATGGTATGTAGCATTGCGATGACAAGGGTCAGGAAGCATTGCCATGAGAGTGGTCATGGAGCACTGGGATGCCAGGGGTCATGGAGCATTGTGTTGACAATGGTCATGGCGCATTTTGATGAAACGGGTCACGGAGCACTGTGATGGAAGGGGTCATGGAGCATTGTGATGACAGGGGTCATGGGGCATTGTGATGATAAGGGCGTGGAGCATTGTGATGACAGTGGTCACGGAACATTGTGACGATAAGGGCATGGAGCCTAGTGAGGGACAGTCTAGCGGTCTTGGGACTAAATTCAGTGCCTGAGGTAGGCACAGCATAAGGCCTTTAGTTAGCATAAGAGGTAGGATATTAGCTCGGGACAGGGTTAGGGTGAAGGCTAGGAATCGTGTCTGGAAATGACCTAAGGATAGTGTGAAGACCTTTGTTACTGAGAATATCAGGGCCTTATTCAGAACCAGTGTTAGGGCTTCAGGTAGGGACAGTATCAGGTCCTGACTTAGGGAGAGCGACAGGGTCTGAGTGAGGCCTAACGTCAGGCCCTCAGCTGGGGACACTGTCAGGAAGTGACTTAGGAGCAGCATCAGTGCCTTTGTTGGATCAGCTTTAGGCTCTTAGTTAAAGATGACCAGAGCCCTAGTTAGTCACAGCGTCAAGGCCTCAGTTAGGGAAAGCTTCAGGGCCTGAGTTACGGACAGCCTCAGGTCTTCACTTAAAGACAGCGACAGGGCTTTCTTAGGGAGAGTGTCAAGACCTTGGTTAGAAATGGGTCAGGATATTATCTCAGGAGAGTGTCAGGATTTTAATTATTGCTGGCAGCAGGGCCTATATTAGGGACAGATTCTGGGCCTTTGTTAGAGACAGTGTCATGGCCTTAGTTAGGAGTAGTCAGGGCCTTAGTTAGGGAGAGCATTAGGGTTTCAGTCAGCATAAGATGCAGGAGATTATCTCGGGACAGAGTCAGGTTCCAGGCCAGAGATAGTGAAAGGAAATGACCAAGGGATAACGAAAAGACCTTAGTCATTGAGAGCATCAGGGCCTTAGTTAGCAGCAGCGTGAGGGCCTTATTCAGGACCAGTGCCAGGGCTTGATGTACGGACAGCGTCAGAGCCTAACTAAGGTACAGCAACAGGGCTTAAGTGAGGCCTATCTTTGGGGCCTGAATAAGGGACAGTATCAGGGCATGACTTAGGAGCAGCATAAAGGCCTCTGTAGGATCAGCATTAGGGTCTTCGTTAAAGATATTATCAGGGCCTCTGTTAGGGACAGCCTCAAGGTCTCACTTAGGGACAGCGTCAGGGCTTTCTTTGGGAAAGTTTCAGGAACTTGGTAAGACATGGGTCAGGATATTAGCTCAGGATAATGTCAGGTGTTCAGATATTGACGGCAGAAGGGCCTTAGTTAGAGGCAGTGTCAGGCCTAAGTTCGGAATAGCATCAGAGCCTTTGTTAGGTACAGTGTCAGTGACGGAGTTAGGTGTAGTGTCAGGGCCTTAGTTAGGGACAGTGTCAGGACCTGCGTTAGGACGCGCCTCCAGGCCTCAGTTAGGGACAGGTTCACGGCCTCGGACCTAAGTTCAGGGCCTCATTTAGGGACAGAATAACAGATTTAGCTAGCATAAGAGGATCTACAGCTGAAAGCAACTTGAACACCACCACAAGCAGATGCAGAAGTGAACCATGCACGCTCCTATGAAGGACTATTCCACAGCAGTTGAGTACATTTTGTTTAAAGTTAGTAACACTATAAAAATTATGTTTTTAAGAAAACCATATTCAGAAGATGAAAGAATCTCGTTCTAAAGAATCTCTTTAGCTAATCTCGACATTAGCTAAAGAGAAGGTTAGGTTAAGATCTAGGGAGAGTGTCAGGAAATGACCTAGGGATAGTGTCAAGACCTTGGTTACTTAGAGCATCAGGGCCTAAATAAGGACCAGTGAGTGTCAGGGCTTCGGGTAGGGACAGCGTCAGAGCCTGACTTAGGGAGAGCGACAGGGCCTGAGTGAGGCCTAGCGTCAGGGCCTTAGCTAGGGACAGTGTCAGCGCATGACTTAGGAGCAACATAAGAGCCACGGTAGGATCAGCCTCAGGGGCTATGTTAAAGATATTATCAGGGCCTCTGTTAGGGACAGCCTCAAGGCCTCACTTAGGGAGAGCATCAGGGCTTCCTTAGGGAGAGTTTCAGGACCTTGGTAAGAGATGAGTTAGGATATTAGCTCAGGATAATGTCAGGACTTTAGATATTGATGGTAGCAGGGCCTAAGTAAGGGACAGTGTCAAGGCGTTAGTTAGGAGTAGCGGGCCCCTGATAGGTCCAGTGTCAGGTCCTCAGTTAGCAATAGTGTTAGGGCCTTAGTTAGGGACAGTGTCAGGGCCAGATGTAGGACGAGCATCTAGGCCTTAGTTCGGGACAGTTTCACGGTCTTGGGACTAAATTCAGTGCCTGAGGCAGGCACAACCTAAGGGCTTCAGTTAGCATAAGAGGCAGGACATTAGCTAGTGACAGTGTCAGTTTAGCATGTAGGGATAGTGTCAGGAAATGACCTAAGGATAGTGTGAAGACCTTTGTTACTGAGACTCTCAGGGCCTTATTCAGAACCAGTGTTAGGGCTTCAGGTAGGGACAGCATCAGAGCCTGACTTAGGGAGAGCAATAGGTTCTGAGTGAGGCCTAGCGTCAGACCCTTAGCTGGGGACACTGTCAGGGCATGACTTAGGAGCAGCATCCCGGCCTCTGTTGGATCAGCCTTAGGGTCTTAGTTAAAGACATGATCAGTGTCTGAGTTAGTCACAGCATCAAGGCCTGAGTTAGTTAGGGAAAGCTGCAGGGCCTCACTTAGGGAAAGCGTCAGGGCTTACTTTGGGAGAGTTTCAGGACCTTGGTAAGACATGGGTCAGGATATTAGCTCCGGATAATGTCAGGACTTTAGATATTGATGGCAGCAGCCCTTAGTTAGAGACAGTGTCAGGCCCTGAGTTACGACTAGCATCAGAGCCTTTGTTAGGTACACTTTACGGGACTGAGTTAGGAGTAGAGTCAGGGCCTTAGTTAGTGACAGTGTCAGGGCCTGACTTCGGGAGAGCGACAGGGCCTGAGTGAGGCCTAGCGTCAGGCCCTTTGCTGGGCACACTGTCAGGGCATGACTTTGGAGCAGCATCAGCGTCTTTGCTGGATCAGCATTAAGGTCTTGGTGAAATACATAATCAGGGCCTGAGTTAGTCACAGCTTCAAGGCTTCAGTTAAGGAAAGCTTCAGGGCCTGAGTTAGGGACAGCCTCAGGTCTTCACTTACGGACAGCGTCAGGGCTTACTTTGGGACAGTTTCAGGACCTTGGAAAGACATAGGTCAGGATATTAGCTCAGGATAATGTCAGGACTTTACATACTGATGGCAGCAGGGCCTTAGTTACAGACACTTTGAGGGCCTGATTTAGGCCTAGCATCAGTGACTTTGTTAGATACAGTGTAAGGGACTGAGTTAGGAGTAGTGTCAGGGCCTTGCTTAGGGACAGTGTCAGGGTCTGAGTTAGGTGTACTGTCAGAGACCTAGTTAGGGACAGTGCTAGGGCCTGAGTTACGATTCGTGTCAAGGCCTTATTTAGGACCAATTTCAGGGCCTTAGTTTGGAGTAGCATCAGAGCCATTGTTAGTAAACGTATGAGGGCCTGAGTTAGGCGTACTGTCAGGGCCTTAGCTAGGGACAGTGTTAGGGCCTGAGTTAGGATTAGTGTCAAGGCCTTATTTAAGACCAATTTTAGGGCTTTAGTTTGGACTAGCAACAGAGCCTTTGTTAGGTATCATTTCGGGACCGAAGTTAGGTGTAGTGTCAGGGCCATTGTTAGGGACAGTATCAGGGCCTGACTTAGGAGAAGTTCAGGGCCTTAGCCAAGGAAAGGGTCAGGGCCTTAGTAAGGGATATTATCAGGACCTGAATTAGCAGTAGTGTCAAAAATCCTTAGTGAGGAAAGTTAGGAATAAGTCAGGACTCAGGCCCTGACACTGTCCTTAACTAAGGCCCTGACACTACTCGTAACACAGGCCCTGATCTGATTCCTATCATAGGCCCTGACACTGGTCTTAACTAAGGCCCGGACACTGGCCCTAACTAAAGCTGTGACGCTACTCTTAACTCAGGCACTGACACTGTCCCTAACAAAGCCTCTGACACTACTCCTAACTCAGGCCCTGACACTGTCCCTAACAAAGGCCCTGATACTACTACGAACTCAGCACTGGCACTGTCCCTAACTTAGGCCCTGACTCTACTCCTAACTCAGGAACTGACACTGGCACTAACTAAGGCCCTGACACTGTTCATAACTCACACCCTAACACTCCTCCTAAATCATGCCCTGGCAATGTCCCTAACTAAGGCCTTGACACTATTCCTAACTCAGGCACTGATACAATACCTAAGGAAGCCCCTGACATTACTCCTAACTCAGGCCCTGAAAAGGTCCCTAACTAAGGCCGACAAAACTCCTAACTCAGGCACTGACACTGTCCCAAAATAAGGCCCTGAATCTATTCCTAACTGAGGCGCTGATACAATACTTAACGAAGGCACTGATGCTACTCCTAACTAAGGCCCTGACACTACTCCTAACTCAGGCAATGACACAGTCCATAACTAAGGCCCTGACACTATTCCCAACTCAGGCACTGACAGTGTACGTAACTAAAACCCTGACACTACACCTAACTCAGGCACTGACAGTGTCCCTAACAAGGGCCCTCACACTACTCCCAACTCAGTCACTGACATTTTCCCTAATTG
This sequence comes from Balaenoptera physalus, assembly GCF_965194825.1. Lineage (NCBI taxonomy): Eukaryota > Metazoa > Chordata > Mammalia > Artiodactyla > Balaenopteridae > Balaenoptera > Balaenoptera physalus. Next base: position 143,758 of record NW_028125205.1, read on the forward strand.
AGGCAATGATACTACTCCCAACTCAGGAACTAAGGCTCTGGATCATTGTGATGACAAGCGCCATGGAGCACTGTGATGACAAGGGTCATGGAGAATTGCGATGACAAGTGCATGGCGCATTGTGATGACAGGGGTCATGGAGAATTGTGATGACAGGGGCCATGGAGCATTGTGATGACAGAGTTCATGGGGCATTGTGATGAAAGTGGTCATGGAGCATTGTGATGAAAATGGTCATGGAGCGTTGTGATGAAAGTGGTCCTGGAGGATTGTGATGAAAAGTGCTATGGAGCATTGTGATGACAGGGGTCATGGAGCATTGTGAGGACAAGTGCCATGGAGCATTGTGATGATAGGAGTCATGGGGCATTGTGATGACAGGGATCTTGGAGCTTTGTGGTGAAAGGGGTCATGGAACATTGTGATTACAACGACCAGGAGCATTGTGATCACAATCACCATGGATCATTGTGATTCGTGGGGTAATGGAGCATTGTCATGAAAGGGGTCATGGATCATTGTGATTACAGGGAATCGAGGAGCATTGTTTTGACAAGCTCCAGGGATCATTGTGATGAAACGGGAAAAGGAGAATTGTGATGAAAGGAATCATGGATCATTGTGATGACAGGGATCATGGAGCATTGTTACGACAAGAGCGAAGGAGCACTGTGATGACAAGGGCCATGGATCATGGTGATGACAGGGGTCAGGGAGCATTGTAATGACAGGGCTCATGGAGCATTGTGATGACAATGGTCATGGAGAATTTTGATGAAAGGGGTCATGGAGCATGGTGCTGAAAGTGGTCATGGATCTTTGTGATGACATGCACCAGGGAGCATTGTGATGACAAGGACCATGGATCATTGTGATGACAGTGGTTATGGAGCATTGTGATGAAAGGTGTCATGGCTCATTGTGATGACAGGGGGCCTGGAGCATTGTGATGACAGGGTTCATGGGGCATTGTGATGACAAGGGCCTTGGAGCATTGTGATGAAAGTGGTCATATGGCATTTTGAATGATAGGGGCCATGGAACATTGTGATGACAAGTGTCATGGAGCCTTGTAATGACAGGGTGCATGGAACATTGTGATGTCACCGCCATGTAGCATTTTAGACAAGGGTCAAGGAGTATTGTGATGATAAGTGCGTGGAACATTGCGAAGACAGGTGTCATGGAGCATTGTGATGATAAGGGCATGGAGCCTTGTGATGACAGGGGGCATGGAACATTGTAATGAAAGGGGGCATGGAGCATTGTGATGACAGGGGACATGGAGCATTGTGATGAAAAGGGCATGGAGCATTGTGAGACAAGTCTCATGGAGCATCGTGTTGAGAGTGGGCATGGAGCATTGTGATGACAGGGGGCATGAAACTTTGTGATGACAATGGCATGGAGAATTGTGAGAAAAGTGTTAAGGAGAGTTGTGATGAAAGGGGTCATGGAAGACTCTGATTACAGGGGACATGGATCATTGTAATGAGAAAGACAAGTAGCATTGTGATGACATGGCTCAGGGAGCATTGTGGGGAAATGGGTCATGGGGCATTGTGATGACAGGGGTTATGGAGCATTGTGATGAAAGCGGCCATGGAACATTGTGATGAAAGGGGTCAAGGATCATTGTGATTACAGGGATCATGGAGCATTGTGATGACAAGCGCCAAGGATCACTGTGAAGAAAGAGGTAATGGAGAATTGTTATCAAAGGGGTCATGGATCATTGTGATTACAGTGGTCATGGAGCCTTGTGATGACAAGCGCCATGGAGCTTTGTGATGACAAGAGCCATGGAGCATTGTAAGGAAAGGGGTCATGGAGCATCGTGATGAACGTGGTCATGGAGCTTTGTTATGACAATGTTCATGGCGCATTTTGATGAAAGGGTTCATGGAGCATTGTGATGGAAGGGGTCATGGGGCATTGTGATGAGAAGGGCCATGGAGCATTGTGATGAAAGGGTTCATGGAGCACTGTGATGATAAGGGCATGGAGCCTTGTGATCAAAATGGTCATGGAGCATTGTGATGAAAAGGGGTCATGGAGCATTGTGATGAACACGGCACATGGAGCTTTGTGATGAACGTGGTCATGGAGCATTGTGATGAAAGACCTCTGGGAGCATTGTGATGAAAGGCGCCATGGGCATTGTGATGACAAGGGGTCATGGAGCATTGTGATGGCAAGCGCCATGGGGCATTCTGATGGCATGAACCATGGAATATTGTGATGAAAAGGGTCATGGACCACCGTGCTGAATGTGGTCATGGAGCATTGTGATGCACAGCGCCATGGAGCATTGTGATGACAAGCGTCATGGAGCTTTGTGATGAAATGTCTCATGGAACATTGTGATGACAGGGGTCTTGGAGCACTGTGATTACATTGAACATGGAGCATTGTGATGACAAAGGCCATGGAGCATTGTGATGAGAAGGGCATGGAGCATTGTGATGACAAAAGTCATAGAGCAGTGCGATGAAAGGATTAATGGAGCATTGTGATGAAACGGGTCATGGAACATTGTGATGACAGGGGGCATGGAGCACTGTGATGAAAGGGGTTATAGAGCACTGTGATTACAGGGGTAATTGTGATGCATTGTGATGAAAGGGGACATGAGACAGGGGTAATGGAGCATTCTGATGAAAGTTTCCATGGCTCATTGTGATGAAAAGGCGCATGGAGCATTGTGAGGAAAAGGGTTATGGAGCACTGTGATTACAGTGGTAATTTAGAGCATTGTGATAAACGGGGACATGGAGCAATTTGATGACAGGGGTCATGGGGCATTGTGAGGACATGTGCCATGGAGCATTGTGATGATAGGAGTCATGGGGCATTGTGATGACAGGGGGCATGGAACATTGTGATCACAAGAGCATGGATCATTGTGAGGCAAGGGTCATGGGCCAATGTGATGACATGGGGTATGGAGCATTGTGATGACAATGGTATGTAGCATTGCGATGACAAGGGTCAGGAAGCATTGCCATGAGAGTGGTCATGGAGCACTGGGATGCCAGGGGTCATGGAGCATTGTGTTGACAATGGTCATGGCGCATTTTGATGAAACGGGTCACGGAGCACTGTGATGGAAGGGGTCATGGAGCATTGTGATGACAGGGGTCATGGGGCATTGTGATGATAAGGGCGTGGAGCATTGTGATGACAGTGGTCACGGAACATTGTGACGATAAGGGCATGGAGCCTAGTGAGGGACAGTCTAGCGGTCTTGGGACTAAATTCAGTGCCTGAGGTAGGCACAGCATAAGGCCTTTAGTTAGCATAAGAGGTAGGATATTAGCTCGGGACAGGGTTAGGGTGAAGGCTAGGAATCGTGTCTGGAAATGACCTAAGGATAGTGTGAAGACCTTTGTTACTGAGAATATCAGGGCCTTATTCAGAACCAGTGTTAGGGCTTCAGGTAGGGACAGTATCAGGTCCTGACTTAGGGAGAGCGACAGGGTCTGAGTGAGGCCTAACGTCAGGCCCTCAGCTGGGGACACTGTCAGGAAGTGACTTAGGAGCAGCATCAGTGCCTTTGTTGGATCAGCTTTAGGCTCTTAGTTAAAGATGACCAGAGCCCTAGTTAGTCACAGCGTCAAGGCCTCAGTTAGGGAAAGCTTCAGGGCCTGAGTTACGGACAGCCTCAGGTCTTCACTTAAAGACAGCGACAGGGCTTTCTTAGGGAGAGTGTCAAGACCTTGGTTAGAAATGGGTCAGGATATTATCTCAGGACAGTGTCAGGATTTTAATTATTGCTGGCAGCAGGGCCTATATTAGGGACAGATTCTGGGCCTTTGTTAGAGACAGTGTCATGGCCTTAGTTAGGAGTAGTCAGGGCCTTAGTTAGGGAGAGCATTAGGGTTTCAGTCAGCATAAGATGCAGGAGATTATCTCGGGACAGAGTCAGGTTCCAGGCCAGAGATAGTGAAAGGAAATGACCAAGGGATAACGAAAAGACCTTAGTCATTGAGAGCATCAGGGCCTTAGTTAGCAGCAGCGTGAGGGCCTTATTCAGGACCAGTGCCAGGGCTTGATGTACGGACAGCGTCAGAGCCTAACTAAGGTACAGCAACAGGGCTTAAGTGAGGCCTATCTTTGGGGCCTGAATAAGGGACAGTATCAGGGCATGACTTAGGAGCAGCATAAAGGCCTCTGTAGGATCAGCATTAGGGTCTTCGTTAAAGATATTATCAGGGCCTCTGTTAGGGACAGCCTCAAGGTCTCACTTAGGGACAGCGTCAGGGCTTTCTTTGGGAAAGTTTCAGGAACTTGGTAAGACATGGGTCAGGATATTAGCTCAGGATAATGTCAGGTGTTCAGATATTGACGGCAGAAGGGCCTTAGTTAGAGGCAGTGTCAGGCCTAAGTTCGGAATAGCATCAGAGCCTTTGTTAGGTACAGTGTCAGTGACGGAGTTAGGTGTAGTGTCAGGGCCTTAGTTAGGGACAGTGTCAGGACCTGCGTTAGGACGCGCCTCCAGGCCTCAGTTAGGGACAGGTTCACGGCCTCGGACCTAAGTTCAGGGCCTCATTTAGGGACAGAATAACAGATTTAGCTAGCATAAGAGGATCTACAGCTGAAAGCAACTTGAACACCACCACAAGCAGATGCAGAAGTGAACCATGCACGCTCCCATGAAGGACTATTCCACAGCAGTTGAGTACATTTTGTTTAAAGTTAGTAACACTATAAAAATTATGTTTTTAAGAAAACCATATTCAGAAGATGAAAGAATCTCGTTCTAAAGAATCTCTTTAGCTAATCTCGACATTAGCTAAAGAGAAGGTTAGGTTAAGATCTAGGGAGAGTGTCAGGAAATGACCTAGGGATAGTGTCAAGACCTTGGTTACTTAGAGCATCAGGGCCTAAATAAGGACCAGTGAGTGTCAGGGCTTCGGGTAGGGACAGCGTCAGAGCATGACTTAGGGAGAGCGACAGGTCCTGAGTGAGGCCTAGCGTCAGGGCCTTAGCTAGGGACAGTGTCAGCGCATGACTTAGGAGCAACATAAGAGCCACGGTAGGATCAGCCTCAGGGGCTATGTTAAAGATATTATCAGGGCCTCTGTTAGGGACAGCCTCAAGGCCTCACTTAGGGAGAGCATCAGGGCTTCCTTAGGGAGAGTTTCAGGACCTTGGTAAGAGATGAGTTAGGATATTAGCTCAGGATAATGTCAGGACTTTAGATATTGATGGTAGCAGGGCCTAAGTAAGGGACAGTGTCAAGGCGTTAGTTAGGAGTAGCGGGCCCCTGATAGGTCCAGTGTCAGGTCCTCAGTTAGCAATAGTGTTAGGGCCTTAGTTAGGGACAGTGTCAGGGCCAGATGTAGGACGAGCATCTAGGCCTTAGTTCGGGACAGTTTCACGGTCTTGGGACTAAATTCAGTGCCTGAGGCAGGCACAACCTAAGGGCTTCAGTTAGCATAAGAGGCAGGACATTAGCTAGTGACAGTGTCAGTTTAGCATGTAGGGATAGTGTCAGGAAATGACCTAAGGATAGTGTGAAGACCTTTGTTACTGAGACTCTCAGGGCCTTATTCAGAACCAGTGTTAGGGCTTCAGGTAGGGACAGCATCAGAGCCTGACTTAGGGAGAGCAATAGGGTCTGAGTGAGGCCTAGCGTCAGACCCTTAGCTGGGGACACTGTCAGGGCATGACTTAGGAGCAGCATCCCGGCCTCTGTTGGATCAGCCTTAGGGTCTTAGTTAAAGACATGATCAGTGTCTGAGTTAGTCACAGCATCAAGGCCTGAGTTAGTTAGGGAAAGCTGCAGGGCCTCACTTAGGGAAAGCGTCAGGGCTTACTTTGGGAGAGTTTCAGGACCTTGGTAAGACATGGGTCAGGATATTAGCTCCGGATAATGTCAGGACTTTAGATATTGATGGCAGCAGCCCTTAGTTAGAGACAGTGTCAGGCCCTGAGTTACGACTAGCATCAGAGCCTTTGTTAGGTACACTTTACGGGACTGAGTTAGGAGTAGAGTCAGGGCCTTAGTTAGTGACAGTGTCAGGGCCTGACTTCGGGAGAGCGACAGGGCCTGAGTGAGGCCTAGCGTCAGGCCCTTTGCTGGGCACACTGTCAGGGCATGACTTTGGAGCAGCATCAGCGTCTTTGCTGGATCAGCATTAAGGTCTTGGTGAAATACATAATCAGGGCCTGAGTTAGTCACAGCTTCAAGGCTTCAGTTAAGGAAAGCTTCAGGGCCTGAGTTAGGGACAGCCTCAGGTCTTCACTTACGGACAGCGTCAGGGCTTACTTTGGGACAGTTTCAGGACCTTGGAAAGACATAGGTCAGGATATTAGCTCAGGATAATGTCAGGACTTTACATACTGATGGCAGCAGGGCCTTAGTTACAGACACTTTGAGGGCCTGATTTAGGCCTAGCATCAGTGACTTTGTTAGATACAGTGTAAGGGACTGAGTTAGGAGTAGTGTCAGGGCCTTGCTTAGGGACAGTGTCAGGGTCTGAGTTAGGTGTACTGTCAGAGACCTAGTTAGGGACAGTGCTAGGGCCTGAGTTACGATTCGTGTCAAGGCCTTATTTAGGACCAATTTCAGGGCCTTAGTTTGGAGTAGCATCAGAGCCATTGTTAGTAAACGTATGAGGGCCTGAGTTAGGCGTACTGTCAGGGCCTTAGCTAGGGACAGTGTTAGGGCCTGAGTTAGGATTAGTGTCAAGGCCTTATTTAAGACCAATTTTAGGGCTTTAGTTTGGACTAGCAACAGAGCCTTTGTTAGGTATCATTTCGGGACCGAAGTTAGGTGTAGTGTCAGGGCCATTGTTAGGGACAGTATCAGGGCCTGACTTAGGAGAAGTTCAGGGCCTTAGCCAGGGAAAGGGTCAGGGCCTTAGTAAGGGATATTATCAGGACCTGAATTAGCAGTAGTGTCAAAAATCCTTAGTGAGGAAAGTTAGGAATAAGTCAGGACTCAGGCCCTGACACTGTCCTTAACTAAGGCCCTGACACTACTCGTAACACAGGCCCTGATCTGATTCCTATCATAGGCCCTGACACTGGTCTTAACTAAGGCCCGGACACTGGCCCTAACTAAAGCTGTGACGCTACTCTTAACTCATGCACTGACACTGTCCCTAACAAAGCCTCTGACACTACTCCTAACTCAGGCCCTGACACTGTCCCTAACAAAGGCCCTGATACTACTACGAACTCAGCACTGGCACTGTCCCTAACTTAGGCCCTGACTCTACTCCTAACTCAGGAACTGACACTGGCACTAACTAAGGCCCTGACACTGTTCATAACTCACACCCTAACACTCCTCCTAAATCATGCCCTGGCAATGTCCCTAACTAAGGCCTTGACACTATTCCTAACTCAGGCACTGATACAATACCTAAGGAAGCCCCTGACATTACTCCTAACTCAGGCCCTGAAAAGGTCCCTAACTAAGGCCGACAAAACTCCTAACTCAGGCACTGACACTGTCCCAAAATAAGGCCCTGAATCTATTCCTAACTGAGGCGCTGATACAATACTTAACGAAGGCACTGATGCTACTCCTAACTAAGGCCCTGACACTACTCCTAACTCAGGCAATGACACAGTCCATAACTAAGGCCCTGACACTATTCCCAACTCAGGCACTGACAGTGTACGTAACTAAAACCCTGACACTACACCTAACTCAGGCACTGACAGTGTCCCTAACAAGGGCCCTCACACTACTCCCAACTCAGTCACTGACATTTTCCCTAATTGAGGCAATGATACTACTCCCAACTCAGGAACTAAGGCTCTGGATCATTGTGATGACAAGCGCCATGGAGCACTGTGATGACAAGGGTCATGGAGAATTGCGATGACAAGTGCATGGCGCATTGTGATGACAGGGGTCATGGAGAATTGTGATGACAGGGGCCATGGAGCATTGTGATGACAGAGTTCATGGGGCATTGTGATGAAAGTGGTCATGGAGCATTGTGATGAAAATGGTCATGGAGCGTTGTGATGAAAGTGGTCCTGGAGGATTGTGATGAAAAGTGCTATGGAGCATTGTGATGACAGGGGTCATGGAGCATTGTGAGGACAAGTGCCATGGAGCATTGTGATGATAGGAGTCATGGGGCATTGTGATGACAGGGATCTTGGAGCTTTGTGGTGAAAGGGGTCATGGAACATTGTGATTACAACGACCAGGAGCATTGTGATCACAATCACCATGGATCATTGTGATTCGTGGGGTAATGGAGCATTGTCATGAAAGGGGTCATGGATCATTGTGATTACAGGGAATCGAGGAGCATTGTTTTGACAAGCTCCAGGGATCATTGTGATGAAACGGGAAAAGGAGAATTGTGATGAAAGGAATCATGGATCATTGTGATGACAGGGATCATGGAGCATTGTTACGACAAGAGCGAAGGAGCACTGTGATGACAAGGGCCATGGATCATGGTGATGACAGGGGTCAGGGAGCATTGTAATGACAGGGCTCATGGAGCATTGTGATGACAATGGTCATGGAGAATTTTGATGAAAGGGGTCATGGAGCATGGTGCTGAAAGTGGTCATGGATCTTTGTGATGACATGCACCAGGGAGCATTGTGATGACAAGGACCATGGATCATTGTGATGACAGTGGTTATGGAGCATTGTGATGAAAGGTGTCATGGCTCATTGTGATGACAGGGGGCCTGGAGCATTGTGATGACAGGGTTCATGGGGCATTGTGATGACAAGGGCCTTGGAGCATTGTGATGAAAGTGGTCATATGGCATTTTGAATGATAGGGGCCATGGAACATTGTGATGACAAGTGTCATGGAGCCTTGTAATGACAGGGTGCATGGAACATTGTGATGTCACCGCCATGTAGCATTTTAGACAAGGGTCAAGGAGTATTGTGATGATAAGTGCGTGGAACATTGCGAAGACAGGTGTCATGGAGCATTGTGATGATAAGGGCATGGAGCCTTGTGATGACAGGGGGCATGGAACATTGTAATGAAAGGGGGCATGGAGCATTGTGATGACAGGGGACATGGAGCATTGTGATGAAAAGGGCATGGAGCATTGTGAGACAAGTCTCATGGAGCATCGTGTTGAGAGTGGGCATGGAGCATTGTGATGACAGGGGGCATGAAACTTTGTGATGACAATGGCATGGAGAATTGTGAGAAAAGTGTTAAGGAGAGTTGTGATGAAAGGGGTCATGGAAGACTCTGATTACAGGGGACATGGAGCATTGTAATGAGAAAGACAAGTAGCATTGTGATGACATGGCTCAGGGAGCATTGTGGGGAAATGGGTCATGGGGCATTGTGATGACAGGGGTTATGGAGCATTGTGATGAAAGCGGCCATGGAACATTGTGATGAAAGGGGTCAAGGATCATTGTGATTACAGGGATCATGGAGCATTGTGATGACAAGCGCCAAGGATCACTGTGAAGAAAGAGGTAATGGAGAATTGTTATCAAAGGGGTCATGGATCATTGTGATTACAGTGGTCATGGAGCCTTGTGATGACAAGCGCCATGGAGCTTTGTGATGACAAGAGCCATGGAGCATTGTAAGGAAAGGGGTCATGGAGCATCGTGATGAACGTGGTCATGGAGCTTTGTTATGACAATGTTCATGGCGCATTTTGATGAAAGGGTTCATGGAGCATTGTGATGGAAGGGGTCATGGGGCATTGTGATGAGAAGGGCCATGGAGCATTGTGATGAAAGGGTTCATGGAGCACTGTGATGATAAGGGCATGGAGCCTTGTGATCAAAATGGTCATGGAGCATTGTGATGAAAAGGGGTCATGGAGCATTGTGATGAACACGGCACATGGAGCTTTGTGATGAACGTGGTCATGGAGCATTGTGATGAAAGACCTCTGGGAGCATTGTGATGAAAGGCGCCATGGGCATTGTGATGACAAGGGGTCATGGAGCATTGTGATGGCAAGCGCCATGGGGCATTCTGATGGCATGAACCATGGAATATTGTGATGAAAAGGGTCATGGACCACCGTGCTGAATGTGGTCATGGAGCATTGTGATGCACAGCGCCATGGAGCATTGTGATGACAAGCGTCATGGAGCTTTGTGATGAAATGTCTCATGGAACATTGTGATGACAGGGGTCTTGGAGCACTGTGATTACATTGAACATGGAGCATTGTGATGACAAAGGCCATGGAGCATTGTGATGAGAAGGGCATGGAGCATTGTGATGACAAAAGTCATAGAGCAGTGCGATGAAAGGATTAATGGAGCATTGTGATGAAACGGGTCATGGAACATTGTGATGACAGGGGGCATGGAGCACTGTGATGAAAGGGGTTATAGAGCACTGTGATTACAGGGGTAATTGTGATGCATTGTGATGAAAGGGGACATGAGACAGGGTAATGGAGCATTCTGATGAAAGTTTCCATGGCTCATTGTGATGAAAAGGCGCATGGAGCATTGTGAGGAAAAGGGTTATGGAGCACTGTGATTACAGTGGTAATTTAGAGCATTGTGATAAACGGGACATGGAGCAATTTGATGACAGGGGTCATGGGGCATTGTGAGGACATGTGCCATGGAGCATTGTGATGATAGGAGTCATGGGGCATTGTGATGACAGGGGGCATGGAACATTGTGATCACAAGAGCATGGATCATTGTGAGGCAAGGGTCATGGGCCAATGTGATGACATGGGGTATGGAGCATTGTGATGACAATGGTATGTAGCATTGCGATGACAAGGGTCAGGAAGCATTGCCATGAGAGTGGTCATGGAGCACTGGGATGCCAGGGGTCATGGAGCATTGTGTTGACAATGGTCATGGCGCATTTTGATGAAAAGGGTCACGGAGCACTGTGATGGAAGGGGTCATGGAGCATTGTGATGACAGGGGTCATGGGGCATTGTGATGATAAGGGCGTGGAGCATTGTGATGACAGTGGTCACGGAACATTGTGACGATAAGGGCATGGAGCCTAGTGAGGGACAGTCAAGCGGTCCTGGGACTAAATTCAGTGCCTGAGGTAGGCACAGCATAAGGCCTTTAGTTAGCATAAGAGGTAGGATATTAGCTCGGGACAGGGTTAGGGTGAAGGCTAGGAATCGTGTCTGGAAATGACCTAAGGATAGTGTGAAGACCTTTGTTACTGAGAATATCAGGGCCTTATTCAGAACCAGTGTTAGGGCTTCAGGTAGGGACAGTATCAGGTCCTGACTTAGGGAGAGCGACAGGGTCTGAGTGAGGCCTAACGTCAGGCCCTCAGCTGGGGACACTGTCAGGAAGTGACTTAGGAGCAGCATCAGTGCCTTTGTTGGATCAGCTTTAGGCTCTTAGTTAAAGATGACCAGAGCCCTAGTTAGTCACAGCGTCAAGGCCTCAGTTAGGGAAAGCTTCAGGGCCTGAGTTACGGACAGCCTCAGGTCTTCACTTAAAGACAGCGACAGGGCTTTCTTAGGGAGAGTGTCAAGACCTTGGTTAGAAATGGGTCAGGATATTATCTCAGGACAGTGTCAGGATTTTAATTATTGCTGGCAGCAGGGCCTATATTAGGGACAGATTCTGGGCCTTTGTTAGAGACAGTGTCATGGCCTTAGTTAGGAGTAGTCAGGGCCTTAGTTAGGGAGAGCATTAGGGTTTCAGTCAGCATAAGATGCAGGAGATTATCTCGGGACAGAGTCAGGTTCCAGGCCAGAGATAGTGAAAGGAAATGACCAAGGGATAACGAAAAGACCTTAGTCATTGAGAGCATCAGGGCCTTAGTTAGCAGCAGCGTGAGGGCCTTATTCAGGACCAGTGCCAGGGCTTGATGTACGGACAGCGTCAGAGCCTAACTAAGGTACAGCAACAGGGCTTAAGTGAGGCCTATCTTTGGGGCCTGAATAAGGGACAGTATCAGGGCATGACTTAGGAGCAGCATAAAGGCCTCTGTAGGATCAGCATTAGGGTCTTCGTTAAAGATATTATCAGGGCCTCTGTTAGGGACAGCCTCAAGGTCTCACTTAGGGACAGCGTCAGGGCTTTCTTTGGGAAAGTTTCAGGAACTTGGTAAGACATGGGTCAGGATATTAGCTCAGGATAATGTCAGGTGTTCAGATATTGACGGCAGAAGGGCCTTAGTTAGAGGCAGTGTCAGGCCTAAGTTCGGAATAGCATCAGAGCCTTTGTTAGGTACAGTGTCAGTGACGGAGTTAGGTGTAGTGTCAGGGCCTTAGTTAGGGACAGTGTCAGGACCTGCGTTAGGACGCGCCTCCAGGCCTCAGTTAGGGACAGGTTCACGGCCTCGGACCTAAGTTCAGGGCCTCATTTAGGGACAGAATAACAGATTTAGCTAGCATAAGAGGATCTACAGCTGAAAGCAACTTGAACACCACCACAAGCAGATGCAGAAGTGAACCATGCACGCTCCCATGAAGGACTATTCCACAGCAGTTGAGTACATTTTGTTTAAAGTTAGTAACACTATAAAAATTATGTTTTTAAGAAAACCATATTCAGAAGATGAAAGAATCTCGTTCTAAAGAATCTCTTTAGCTAATCTCGACATTAGCTAAAGAGAAGGTTAGGTTAAGATCTAGGGAGAGTGTCAGGAAATGACCTAGGGATAGTGTCAAGACCTTGGTTACTTAGAGCATCAGGGCCTAAATAAGGACCAGTGAGTGTCAGGGCTTCGGGTAGGGACAGCGTCAGAGCATGACTTAGGGAGAGCGACAGGTCCTGAGTGAGGCCTAGCGTCAGGGCCTTAGCTAGGGACAGTGTCAGCGCATGACTTAGGAGCAACATAAGAGCCACGGTAGGATCAGCCTCAGGGGCTATGTTAAAGATATTATCAGGGCCTCTGTTAGGGACAGCCTCAAGGCCTCACTTAGGGAGAGCATCAGGGCTTCCTTAGGGAGAGTTTCAGGACCTTGGTAAGAGATGAGTTAGGATATTAGCTCAGGATAATGTCAGGACTTTAGATATTGATGGTAGCAGGGCCTAAGTAAGGGACAGTGTCAAGGCGTTAGTTAGGAGTAGCGGGCCCCTGATAGGTCCAGTGTCAGGTCCTCAGTTAGCAATAGTGTTAGGGCCTTAGTTAGGGACAGTGTCAGGGCCAGATGTAGGACGAGCATCTAGGCCTTAGTTCGGGACAGTTTCACGGTCTTGGGACTAAATTCAGTGCCTGAGGCAGGCACAACCTAAGGGCTTCAGTTAGCATAAGAGGCAGGACATTAGCTAGTGACAGTGTCAGTTTAGCATGTAGGGATAGTGTCAGGAAATGACCTAAGGATAGTGTGAAGACCTTTGTTACTGAGACTCTCAGGGCCTTATTCAGAACCAGTGTTAGGGCTTCAGGTAGGGACAGCATCAGAGCCTGACTTAGGGAGAGCAATAGGGTCTGAGTGAGGCCTAGCGTCAGACCCTTAGCTGGGGACACTGTCAGGGCATGACTTAGGAGCAGCATCCCGGCCTCTGTTGGATCAGCCTTAGGGTCTTAGTTAAAGACATGATCAGTGTCTGAGTTAGTCACAGCATCAAGGCCTGAGTTAGTTAGGGAAAGCTGCAGGGCCTCACTTAGGGAAAGCGTCAGGGCTTACTTTGGGAGAGTTTCAGGACCTTGGTAAGACATGGGTCAGGATATTAGCTCCGGATAATGTCAGGACTTTAGATATTGATGGCAGCAGCCCTTAGTTAGAGACAGTGTCAGGCCCTGAGTTACGACTAGCATCAGAGCCTTTGTTAGGTACACTTTACGGGACTGAGTTAGGAGTAGAGTCAGGGCCTTAGTTAGTGACAGTGTCAGGGCCTGACTTCGGGAGAGCGACAGGGCCTGAGTGAGGCCTAGCGTCAGGCCCTTTGCTGGGCACACTGTCAGGGCATGACTTTGGAGCAGCATCAGCGTCTTTGCTGGATCAGCATTAAGGTCTTGGTGAAATACATAATCAGGGCCTGAGTTAGTCACAGCTTCAAGGCTTCAGTTAAGGAAAGCTTCAGGGCCTGAGTTAGGGACAGCCTCAGGTCTTCACTTACGGACAGCGTCAGGGCTTACTTTGGGACAGTTTCAGGACCTTGGAAAGACATAGGTCAGGATATTAGCTCAGGATAATGTCAGGACTTTACATACTGATGGCAGCAGGGCCTTAGTTACAGACACTTTGAGGGCCTGATTTAGGCCTAGCATCAGTGACTTTGTTAGATACAGTGTAAGGGACTGAGTTAGGAGTAGTGTCAGGGCCTTGCTTAGGGACAGTGTCAGGGTCTGAGTTAGGTGTACTGTCAGAGACCTAGTTAGGGACAGTGCTAGGGCCTGAGTTACGATTCGTGTCAAGGCCTTATTTAGGACCAATTTCAGGGCCTTAGTTTGGAGTAGCATCAGAGCCATTGTTAGTAAACGTATGAGGGCCTGAGTTAGGGCGTACTGTCAGGGCCTTAGCTAGGGACAGTGTTAGGGCCTGAGTTAGGATTAGTGTCAAGGCCTTATTTAAGACCAATTTTAGGGCTTTAGTTTGGACTAGCAACAGAGCCTTTGTTAGGTATCATTTCGGGACCGAAGTTAGGTGTAGTGTCAGGGCCATTGTTAGGGACAGTATCAGGGCCT